>NC_091773.1:80881127-81181127 GCF_029378745.1 Bos indicus
AGTTTTTGATCTTCCAGAAAATATATTTGAAAGCCTTTCATAGATCGGGTAATGTGGTAATTTATTCCTAGATAAATAAAGTTTGGATACCGATGCAAATGTAAACTGTTTATTTTGTTGTCATTGCTGATAATACAGCTTTTTATTTTTCTACATGTATTTTAAAATATCCAACTTCTTGTTAATCTTAATTTCGAATTACTCAAGTTATCTAGTTAGCAAATCACATTATCTATAAATTATGAAAATTTCACACCATTCTTTTGAATATTTTTGCTTCAAATTTGTCTTTATAGTATTCAGTAATAGAGTCCAGAACAGTATTTAAAAGTGCATGTTAATAAGATCAGAATATAATAAGTTTATCCCTGTTTTCATTCTTCATCTGTGTACATTTTCTCTGTTTTACTTCATTTTTAATTATGAAAGCTTTTCCTATTTCATTATTTTTGAAAGAGGGCGGAGGGTTTGCCTACTTAAATGACATAAATTTACTTTCTCGCATTTCTGGAGCTAGAAGTCTGATAGCAAGTGTCAGCAGGGTTAGATTTTTCTGAGACTTCTTTCCTTGATGTGTAGACAGCTATCTTCTCCCTGGGTCTTCTCTCTGTCCACTTCTGTGTCCTAATTTCTTCTTTTGTTATTGACATAGTTGATCTAAAATGTCATATTAACTTCTGATGTTCAGCAAAGTGCTTCCATTTTACACACACACACACACACACACACACACACACATTCTTTTTTGTATTCTTTCCCGTCTTGGTTTGTCACAGGACACTGAATACAGTCCTCTATGCTATCAGTAGGAACTGCTGCTCCCTGTTCTATATAGCAGCCTGCATCTGCCAACCGCAGACTCCCAATTCATCCCTCCCCTCCCCGCCTGCCCGTCAGCGACTGCAAGCCTGTTCTCTGACATCTGGGAATCAGTTTCTACTTCACACATAGGTTTATCTGTGTCATATTCTAGATTCCCCATAAAAGTGTATCACATGGTATTTGTCGTTCTCCTTCTGACTTAGTATGATAATCTCTGCGTCCATCCATCTTGCTGCAAATGGCATTATTTTATTCCTTCTTATGGCTGAATAGTATTCCCTTGTGTGTGTGTGTGTGTGTGTGTGTGTGTGTGTGTATATATGTAGCACATCTTCTTTATCTAGTCATCTGTTGATGGACATAAAACAGGCTGTTTCTATGTCTGGCTATTGTGAACAGGGCTGCTATAAACACAGGGGTGTGTGTATCTCTTTGAATTACAATTTTGTTCAGATATGTGCTCAGGAGTGGGACTGGTGAATCACACGGCAACCCTGGTTTCAGTTTTTTGAGCAAGTTCCATATGTGTTTTCAAGAAAGCAGTTTTTGGAATTTATCTACTGCATGTGAAGATTATTCAAATTATTAAATTATTTTTTTTCTTTATTGTTTATGCCTTCGTGTGCATGCTCATTCAGTCGCGTCCAACTCTTTGTGACCCCATGGATTGTAGCCCATCGGGCTCCTCTGTCCATAGGATTTCCCAGGCAAGAACACTGGAGTGCGCTGACATTTCCTTCTCCAGGGGATCTTCCTGAGTCAGGGATTGAACCTGAATCTCCTGCATCTTCCTCATTGACGGGCAGATTCTTCACCACTGAGCCACCTGGGAAGCCTGTATTTTCCTTAATACGTATTTTCTGGGTTTAAAATATATATATATATTTTTTGAATGGAACACTTAATTATTTTAAAGATTTTAAGGTATGAATTTTTCTATTTATATATATATGAATACATCTCCTAAACTTCAGTGTTTCAAATGACATAATTTTTAATTTCTAAAAATAGATTTAATTCCTTTCCATGAGCTACCAGCTTGCTTATGCAAGCAACTTTCTCAAGTTCCTATATGTATAAGATATTACACGACGGCTCCCCAAAACTCACGCTCCCAGCATTCAGGCCTTGTGTAACTCTATCACATACTGAGTTTGGGCTCGGCCAAGAGGCTAACTTTGGCCATACATCAGCATACGTGATGAGAGCAGAGGGTTGGTCAGCATTCATCCCTGGGACTTCCTCTCCTGGAACCCAGTCTCCATGCTATAAGGAATCCAGGCTATTTTCCTGAACAGAGAGAACACATGGAAATACTCCGGAGGATAAAGCCTCACAAGGAGAACCCAGGAGGCCTGGCCCGCCCCCAGGTAACGCAGCTGACAGACATGGAGCACGAGCCAGCAGCCAGCAGAACCACAGGGAGTAGCACATGCCATCATCTGACGCCACGAGCCCCGGGGGTGTTTGCTATGCAACGACAGAAAACTGAAAATGTTTCTGTCTGAGCTTAATCTGACTCGATGATTTTTCTATTTAGCCAAGTCTCAGAGAAGGCTGTTGAGCAGGAAGATATTTAATTCTCCATATATCAAAACCACCACCAAGAAGCCAGGAGTGTCTACAGCTAAACGTGGAATGAAAACTTTTGTGTGTCTTTTGTTTTCTGGTGTGATGAATCCTTGTATTATTTCAGTATCATTAGTGACCCAATGGAAGTAAAAAACATCGTTTAATAGATATCAATATTTTCAAAGTCATTGAATGCAATTTCTAAATCATATCTCTTTTTTAAAATATGTGATGTCACACGTAACGCTTGACTGCTGCTGCTAAGTCGCTTCAGTCGTGTCCGACTCTGTGCAACCCCACAGTGGTGATTAATTTGTTGTGAGTTACAAGCCTCTTTAAAAAAAATGAGAAATTTGTGTGCCGTCTCCTCAGAAAAATACATCTGCATAAAGAAACAAATGATTATACACAATTTTAACAGTCTTGTGGATTGTCTTACGCAAAATCATAAACATTTAAAAAATGAAGAGATTTTCAAATTATTTTAGTCAACTAATCTGTACTTAGATAAAAGCTAACTCTGAAGAAATACCAATAAAACAGAAAAAAAAAATGTTCAGAGCCACCACAGGTGAAGCAAAGGTGAGGCGTGACCGCTTGTTGCCTCGAGCTCTCCCTTTACCCGCCTCCGCACCACACGAGGCTTCCCTGGTGCTGCAGGGGTGAAGAACCCGCCTGCCAACGCGGGAGACACAAGAGACACAGGTTTGATCCCTGGGTCAGGAAGACCGCCAGAGTAGGAATGGCAACCCACTCCAGGTTTCTCGCCCAGAGAATTCCAGGGTCCGAGAAACCTAGCAGACTACAGTCCAAGGGGCTGCAGCGTCGGACACGCCTGAGCACACACGCCACACTGCTTCACAGAGCATCATCTGTAAATGACCGCTTTAAAATGACGTGATAAAATTAAATGCACGCAAGAGAAAGGTAAACGATCGTGATGGGGTTGGAACCAGAGCGGTTCTGACCCAAGCTGAGAGCGAGGGAAGAAGAAGACGAGACTGCAGTCATTCCGTAAAGGTAGGAGAAAACACTGTGGGTACCACTGGACAGTTCAACACGAGACAGCAGGTGAGCAGCGGCTCAGCAGTCAGCGGGGCAGCCACTGCTACTATTCATTTTGTGTGTCAACTGACCAGATCACAGGGTGCCCAGATATTTGACCATGCATGATTCTGGGGGCTTCTATGAGGTGTCTTTGAATGGGATTAGCATTTGAATTGGTAGATTAGCTAATGCAGATGGCCGTTCATACTGCGAGTGGCCTCATCCGATCAGTTGAAGCTCTACAACAGAACAAAAAAGCATGTCCTCCCAGAGTAACAGAGAATCCTCCTGCCTGGAGGCCTTCAAACTGGAACATCGGGACATTAGCTCTTCCTGGTTCTACAGCAGCTCCCAGCCTTCGGATGGAACCGTAACATGAGCGCTACGGATTGTCCGACCTCCGTCATCACCACATGAGTCAATTCCTCATAATAAATCTCTTTGTGTATAGTATACATATAAAGAACATGGATGAACCCTAACACAGCCATGTATTCTAATGAGTCCAGGACAGACCAGGTTCAAGACTGTGGTCCAACTCTAAACATTAATGGCTTCCTTTTTTACCCACATATGCACTCAGGGCTGTTTTTGTTGCTGTTGTTACAAAGCAGGGAGAGTTGTGTTTGTCCGAAAAGAGACACAAGGGCAGGCTGAGGGTGGCCCCAGCTGTGGGGCTGGCGAGTCACCCATTTGTTGAGGATGACCCTGAGCAAGGCAACCGGTAGGTCACTGGGGGCTGGGGATGAAAGCCCCAGTGGAGGACAGACCACCAGGGAGGCCATAAGGAGGGGCGGGTAGGCTGGGAGAAGTGGCTGTTTGCCCAGCCTAGGCCGTTCTTTCCAAGGCCCGTGGAGGCTGGTGGTGGCTGGCAGTACATGGCCTGATTTAACACATCCCCCAGTGCCGCCTTGCCCCTTGGGCTTAGGAGGATAAATCGTTTGTTCACAGAAGGCCTTCTGCTTACCAGGTTTGTTCTGGTGGGCAGAGCAGTCTAGGGATGCCCCTGTTTCTCCTAAGGTGGGTATACTTCACCTAAGCTGTCCTGGCAGCACCAGCAGAGGCAGAGTAGAGCCCCCAGTGTCATGAAACGTGCTAATTAAATAAGGGGAAAAAGTATCAGATCAAGGGAAAAGTTCTTATTAATTAAATTAACCACATCTCAAAAAGTATTTCTTTCTCCAAGTTAGGTTACAATAACAGTTTTGTGTTGTTGTTCAGTCACTGTCTTGCCTGACTCTTTGTGACCTGAGAACTGCAGCATACCCGTCTTCCCTGTCCCCACTCTTTCCTGGAGTTTGCTCAAACTCATGTCCATCGAGTCGGTGATGCCATCCAGCCATCTCATCCTCTGTCATCCCCATCTCCTCCTGCCTTCAATCTTTCCCAGCATCAGGGGCTTTTCAAATGAGTCAGCTCTTCACATCACGTGGCCAAAGTATTGGAGTGTCAGTTTCAGCATCAGTCCTTCCAATGAATATTCAGGGTTGGTTTCCTTTAGTATTGATGGGTTTGATCTCCTTGCAGTCCAAGGGAGTCTCAAGAGTCTTCTCCAACACCACAGTTCAAAAGCATCAATTCTTTAGTGCTCAACCTTCTTTATGTTACAACTGTTACATCTGTACATGACTACTGGAAAAACTATAGCTTTGATTAGATGGACCTTTTTCAGCAAGGTGATGTCTCTGCTTTTTAATACACTGTCGAGGTTTGTCATTGCTTTCCTTCCAAAGAGCAAGCGTCTTTTAATTTCATGGCTGCAGTGATTCTGGAGCCCAAAAAACTAAAGTCTGACACTGTTTCCATTTTTCCCCTCATCTAAAAGCTTTTATTTTAGATAGAGGTAAAAAGCACATTTTCACTCACCTTTTCCTCCACATAACTGAGTCAAAAATTCTAAAGCCCTAAAATATATCTCCATTTTAAGTTCCATCCTATAGGATTTTATCTTCACACTTTGGTTCTTTTTCCAATTAATGGTCCATTTGTGGAATGCATATGTAGTTATCTCAGTTCTCCATGGCTCATTAGAGAGCCTTCTCACTGACGGGCTTCATTCCCCTCGGTCTGATATGAATGTATTCATTAAGGACACACTATAAAATAACTAATAAAATAAATTTTGAGCATTTAAAAAGAAGTAATAAAACACAACATACATGCCTTAAAAATAATCTAATCTGTTGTGGCTGTTTTAAAGATTTGAATGCGGGAAGCAAGTCTTCACAAGTGGTTTTTATTATAACTTGGAACCTGACTCCTCATTCAAATGTGCATATTAATGTCTAGTGCATATCAGAGTAACTCCTGGGGGACGGATAAATGTGGTAGACTGTGCCAGAATAAAGAAGTAAGGATAAATACGAAACCGGCAGAGGGGCACACGGGAGGAACCTCTTCCATTTATCCTTTCCCGAGTAACTTCCCAGTTTGCAAGAAACCATTGTCCCACTTTAATAGTAGAGTTGATCATGATTTAGTCTGACTTGTGGATAAAACCCTGTATAAACATGTTGCTCCTGCTATTCTACTCAATTACTTTTTACTTATCTATTGTTTCAAAGAAAGGCCAGATCGCACCTTCTTGATTAGAGAGTGATTTCTTCAGCAGACAGGCCCTACCTCAGACACACTGACACTTTCATACTGACAACAAACCCCCATATTCCTGGGACAAGCAGAAATTAGATTTGTTTTTCCTCTACTGACAACAGGAAATTAAGAGAAAAATGCTGAATAAAAAAGTAACTCTCTTAGATGGAACCTATGAATTGTATATGACTCATGTTAAAAGCAAGACTGTGTCTTTAGCTGCTTGTGAAACAGCACACTTGACCACCAGAACCACCATCACCAACAAGTAAATAATTCAGTTACACATCAAGACCTACAGACGCCCTTCACTACCTGGATTACCAAGAAGTTGTCATTTGCAAGGTAAGTTCCCTCAGATTGACAAATGTGACCAAGCTCCATTTCAATCTGGTCTCACAGCTACATTTAACGTTCAAGTTCAAACCCACAGACAATAAAGAAAACCAGGGTATTATCCTTGATGTGCAATGCTAACCAACTTTTGAAGAAAATACCACTTTCAAACTTATCTCTTACTGGTCTATTGACAGTGAGCTATAAGATAGGTATTTTTAAATTAGTGTTTCAGTATTCATGATACGCGATACCATGGCTCTCTTTTTAATATTGCCCAAATGATAGAGTTGAAAGAGAGACATGAAACGTGGTTGAAAAAGCCATTATTCTTAGCCGTGTATTATGATGGTTTCAGATGCACACGGCGGTGAGCGGTAGCCTGTACTGAGCAACAGCTAGAAGTGAGGCCTCAGTTCCCTGACCAGGAATTGAACCTTGGTCACCTGGGCTAGAGAGCCTAAATCCCCAGTCCTTGCCTGCTTTGACAGGAAATTTCTGATGAGGAGGCAGCAGGTAAAGAGAAAAGGAAAGTGCCTGTTGGGAAAGGGGAGCACATGTGAAAAGGTACGTGGTCAAACTCTGCAAGAGTCATGAGAGGCACGCCTTCAGGAAGGTTCAATCATTTATAAGGGGGTAGTTTGGGGAATCTTTGCCTCCCCTCTGGCCAACTATCTTGCTTCTCCCCCCTGGCTAATTCGTCTCAGCACCCTCCCCAGGTGCACACAGAACCCAAGCCAAGATGGACTTCAGCCCGAGGGTGTCTGGGGTGGGGGAGAATGGCAAGACTATAGCCTGGCCTTTCCTGCCTCTTGACCCCGAGGAGCCTTTCTGCCTGTGAGTAGTCTCTCCCTTGCCCCAGGAAGGGGAATGTGTGATCTCTTGATCCGTTCTTCAAACCCCGTCTAGCCCCTCTCTGTTCCCGCCATGACTGTTATGGTAAGGTGTCCGCAGGAGACAAAGCCTGGCAATTTACCCCACGTCTGTTGTTATTTCTCTTTTGAAGAGCAAACAAAGGCTGATTGTAAATGCCTAATCTGGAGCTCACCTATCTCCTGTCTCAGGAACTGCAAACAGGAGGCAGGTTAAGTGTCCAGCCTGAAGCCTACCTTTTCTCCATTTCCTAAGAAATGTAAACAGGAAACCAGCTATAAATGCCTAACCCAGAGTGGGCCTATCTCCTGCCTCAGTAACAATAAAATGTCAAAAAAATATCCAGAATTCTACACTTTCTATGAAATATAGAGCAAAACATAATTCAAAAGACCTAAAGTAAACCATAAATAAATAACATGAAATAGTTTTCATAGGGAACACAGTTGGTTTGGGTGGGATTAGATGGTCCTTTGATGGGATGGTGAGTTAGAAACGGTTCATTAAAGGGAACCAACTCAGCCATTCATGACTACTTTTAGACTTCTGAATCTCTAAATTTGTGAGCATTTTCTCTGTCTTACCTTTTTCATCTCTTCCCTCAGATATTTACAGCAAGGCATTCAGGTTTAAATATGCTGGCCTGTCATGAATAAACCATGCATTGCATAACTCTTTCATGAAAGCACATTTGTTAAATATTTAAGATATTTATACTCTGGCAGAAGGCTGATTTATGGATGTAAGAGTCAGGGTCACTTGATGAAGTGGGGTCACTCCTATTATTAGTCAGCTGAGACTAAAAATGCAATGCAGAAGGAATTTGCTTAAAAGTAGAGACGCTGCATACTAACTTGATGTTTTGCCTACAGACATAGGAAGGGAGTGAACAGAAAAAGGAAGATAAAAGAACACCGATCAGGAACTTGGCTTTGGTGTTGAATAAACAGAATTCCTCACGTGGGTCTATTTCCTGCAAGCTGTGTAGCCACTCAAAGGGTTTCCTAAAATTGGCCTAAGAATAACTGAATGTATCCCAATTATGAGTATTAAATGAGGTGATGGAAATGGCATCTAGCTATATTTACAACACCTCAGTAAGTCTCGGGGCGATTTAGATCAAGTCTTCCGAGTAAAGGGACGTGTTTAGGAAGCACAGCTCTCAACCCCCAATTTTTACAGAGAAAAGTCCTGGGGATTTGTGGTAGGCAGATGCAGGGCAATCAAAGAGGAAGAAACACATCGCAGGCCAGGTCAAGCGCCTTTCCTGCTGGGTGAAAACACCATGCAACCCTGAACAATGAAGTGAGGCAGGGCCACGAGATACTGCCAGGACTTGCTAGGCCAGAGTCTAGCTGGGAACAGCCCAGGGGGCGTGTCTGCCAGAGTGAAGGCAGAACAGTCTGCAATGGCCGAGTTCCTGTGTGGGGCCCGGAAACCCAGCAAAGACTGCACTGATCCAGTGCGGGTCCCTGCACCTGACTCTCCCCAGATGCCGGACTTCCTTCTTGGGAGATGTTCTTAGGAATCAGTTACCTGTCAAAGAACACTGTTTCTGAAAACCCTCTCCTTGATATATGTATATATGCAGTGCTTAAGCCGGATGTGGCTTGAGGAGCTAGAGGACAGACAGACAGACAGATATTTCCAGGTAGATAGGTATTTTCTTCTGCCAAAGAAATCTTTTGTCTGTTCTGCAAATCCTCTTCTCCTTTCTAGTTTCTAAATAAACTCTTCTCTTTTCTCATACTCTTTAACAGTAGTACTTACTGACCTTTTAAATTCAGATTGAATAAAGGAAAAAAAATTCCTTTTTGGCTTTATCTTCAAATACAACTAGAGAAATAGTTGCATTCTTCTAATGCAACAGCAACAACAACAAAAAGAGAGAAATATGAAAATCTATATCCCCCATATATTTACTGAACTCTCCATGGTGCCTGAATGCAATAAATATTGAAACAATAGATAATAGTTCTACTTTTGAGAACCCAAACTTTGTTTTCCTGGGCTGTCATGTGGAATAACAGAGCTGTGGCCTTTGCGGTAAGTTACGCGTGCTAACTTTAGACTGTTGCTGTTCGTAAGGAAGCCCACGTTTCTCTACGTGCTTGTGAATCTTTTATCCGCCATCTGCCCTGTATCCACTGTACCGGTGAGCAACACTTAAACTTTGCAGTGTGATCGAGGGAACCAAAAGTGACCTGGAGCCCTCCAGACAGTGGCAGCGGCAGAGATAATGAGAGACCTTAAACCTCCAAAGGGAGAGTGAGCCTCGGGAGCCTCGAGCACAGAGTGCTGGGCTCCCTGAAGCCTGTGCTGTAATTCAGCATGCCTGCCGCTAAACCAAAACAAAGAAGTGCTAGAAAGACAATTCACCAAAACCCTTGCCCCATCGAATGGCAACTTTTAGAAAAATCTTTGTACCACCTTGATACTCTTCCTCTAAGTTCTAAAGCCATTTGTAATCCACTCTGGCAAAGATGGGTCCCTTCCTTGATCCCAACTTTCTGTGCTTCTCAAATACCCAAGGATTCTCTATTTTCTTTGACCCTCAGCGTCCTAAAACTCTAATGGTCTGGTGCACCTGTGTCTCTGTGGTTTCTCAAGCCAACCATTCTATTTCTTCCCCCATATCAGCTGAAATAAATTTTCCTAAAGCTCCATCATCTCACTTTGACCTTAAAAATCTGGCCATCTTTGGCCATCTCTGACCATCTTCTTTGACCTTAGAAATTTTAAAGCTCCATCATCTCAAAAGCTGCATCACTCCCCATCCCATCCACTGCATTCCCCTAGAATTTCAACATCCACTAGAAAATCCATCCCTGGATTTGGGAACCTCCTGACTGAACTTCATCTTCGCAAGTTCTGGCCCACTGAGAGCATGCATCACCCGTCTCGCCAGTCCAGCTTTGTTCATATTCGGTAATCTCCTCCTTCCAGCACAGGAGCAAGTGCTGACATCAATGTGCCACTAATCTTTTGACATTATTAACATTCCCTGCCCAATAGGATCAGGCTCAGATAACTGTAATGTAGAATTATGATATGTTCAAATTTTCAAAAATCGTCACCAGTCTTGACAAGGAACTGAGTAGAGAGTTTGGCAATTGGAGAGTTCTATACCATTAGGATAGAAAACCAGGTGTTGCCAACATCAGTGCTAAAAAATACCATTTTTAATGGTATCACCTGCAGCCCTAGGAGGAATATTATTTTCTAGAAAGCAAACATTTTTTTTTTCAATTAATCCCACATTGGATCATACCTGTGTCAGTGTTTGTAACGAAGGTGAGCAGTTTGTTTTTGGCCTCAGGATATGCTGTTAGAAATAAAATGTGCAACTTCCACTGTGCCTTGGGGAAGCATCCAGACATCTGTACATTTTACATAGTCTTTTTCTATGTTGCTACAGAGAGTATCATCTTGCCTTCTTCCCTGGCAGCTCTGGGGTAACATACAAAGCTGGTCTGAGTTATGAAATGTCAACTGGAGACCCTTCAAAGTGTTCTCAAATATAAATCACTTCCTTTGGAAATAAGGATTATCAGTTCTTCCAAAATACAATTTAATTATGCACTTACATAAAATGTCATCATCCTAGTACACTTGGCATCTGTAATGCATATTCTGTTCCTATTATCTATATAAATGACAACTGACAGAATAAAAGCTGAGTTAAAATTATATCACCTGAGACATTTTATATAATTACGGGCAATTAGAATTTGTAAAGCATTAAAATAAATTTATCTTTTTTTTTAAAGCCTAGTAAACCCAGAAGAAAGCTGGTACAAGCACTGCCACTCAGTCTCTTAATCAAAAGGCTCAGTAAGAAAAACCAGGCACCAAGCTGAGTCGTGGCCCCTTCAGCCCCTCACCTTTGACCTTAGATAACCACCTTACCCCCCCAAGATTGTTTTTTCACCAGCAAGACAAGAGGACGAAATTAGAAACTCCCTAAGATCCTTCCAAGCAACAAACTCATGATCTCCTAATATCTACTGGGTACTGTATGTCCAGAATTTGCTAGATGCCAGAAGGGATCTAGACATAACTCATTATCTTGGGCTTACAGTCTATTTTTGTAAGAAGGAGGAAAAACATTAGGAACACAATAAAAGATAATAAACAATTACCAAAGTACTTACTAAAAAATGTGTGGTCTCTAACCAGCATTACAGAAACTGAGAACAGAGAGAACTGAGCAATACAAATCTCTGTACTTAAGCTTCGTGTTGTTGTCCAGTCACCCAGTCGTGTCCGACTCCTTGCAACCCCATGGACTGCAGCACGCCAGGCCTCCCCATCCCTCACCATCTCCCAGAGTTTGCCCAAGTTCATGTCCATTGCACTGGTGATGCCATCCATCCATCTCATCCTCTGACACCCTCTTCTCCTCCTGCCTTCAATCTTTCCCTGCATCCGGGTCTTTTCAAATGAGTCAGTTCTTAGCATCAGGTGGCCAATGTATTGGAGTTTCAGCATCAGCATCAGTCTGTCAAATGAATATTCAGGACTGATTTCCTTTAGGATAGACTGGTTGGATCTCCTTGCAGTCCTAGGGACTCTCAGGAGTCTTCTCCAACACCACAGTTCAAAAGCATCAATTCTTTGGCCCTCAGCCTCCTTTATGGTCCAGCTGTCACAACCGTATGTGACCATTAGAAAAACCATAGCTTTGACTAGATGGACCTTTGTTGGCAAAGTGATGTCTTTGCTTTTCAACACGCTGTCTAGGTTAGCCTTTCCTACCAAGAAGCAACCATCTTCTGATTTCATGGCTGCAGTCTCCACCTGCAGTGATTTTACAGCCCAAGAAGAGGAAATCTGTCACTGCTTCTGCCTTTTTCCTTTCTGTTTGCCCCATGGAAGTGATGGTGCTAGATGCCATGACCCTTGTTTTTCTCATATTTAGTTTTAAGCTGGCTTTTTCTCTTTTCTCCTTCACCATCACCAGAAGATTCTTTAGTTCCTCTTCACTTTTCTGTCATTAGAGTGGTATCATCCCCATACCTGAGGTTGCTGATGTTTCTCCCGCCTGTCTTGATCCCAGCTTGTAACTCATCCAGCCTGGCATTTCTCATGATGCACTCAGCTTAAATAAGCAGGGTGATAGCAGACAGCCTTTCGTACTCCTCACAGGCAGCAGACACCCTGTCATACTCCTTTCTCAATCCCGAACCAGTCAGTTGTTCCACACAGAGTTCTAACTGTTCCTTCTTGACCCTCATACAGATTTCTCAGGAGACAGGTAAGAGGTTCTCAGGTTTCATAAGAGTGACCACATTCTCTTCAGGTGGGCTACAACTGGCTTTTCTAAGAAAATCTGGATGAAATTATAACCAATTCAATATATATTTTTGAATACTTTCCAGACAGCAAATCAACGACTTATTTCAACAATTTTCCATTCATTTTTCATTTCATCACTACTAGTTTTTCTACTAAATTTTGTATCCTCAAGCTCTTTGGAATTGGTTTTGGTTTTGTTTTTAGGCTTTTTAAAATTTTAATTATTAAAGTACAGTTTATTTACAATACTGTGTTAGTCTCAAATGTACAGTTTCAGTTTTTTCCATTATAGTTATTGCAAGATATTGAATACAGTTCCATGTGCTACAGAGTAAATCCCTGCTGCTCATTTTTACATACCTTAGTGTTTCTATTAGTCCCATGATCCTGATTTATCTCTCCTGATTCTCCTTCTCTTTTCCCCTACATCTCACCCACTGTTCCCAATTCACCTAAAACATATGTAACATAAAGCCTGTTGACTTCATTAAATCTCCAAAAACCTTTCTAATCCCAACGAAGCACCTACAGCAGTGGTTTTCAATGATGGAAAACTGACATTCTTGTGTAGAGAGAGTCATGAAAGAGAGGTGAATTCTAGGTGGCTTTCTGAAATGTTTACATACCTTATACATGATGTAATCTGTTAGAAAATTCAGTCATACTCCTAAATAGCATATACAAGAAAATCTTCTTTCAGCTGCCTGACAGAGAAAGAATTCAGGCTTCTATCTATACCATCCTATCTATGACGCTTTTGCTCGAATCGTTTATTTTGGTACGTAGCATATGCCCTCCTTGAGTTGAACAGTTTTAATATATTTCCTGTTTTGGATCAGCTAAATTATATTATTTGAAGATAACTTATCCTTTTATTCTCTCAATAAACCAGCAAATTTCTAGGTCCTCATTTTTATTGAGAAATGCAATGAGTTTCAAAGTACTACATGTGACTTGAAAAAATGGGATAAAACTGTTTATCTTTGGAATTGTTTTGGACCTTACGCTTTGGTCCAGGAAATTCCTCAGTGTTACTGGCAACAGAGTGGGACAGAGAACGAATGCAGGTGACACTACTGGTCTCATCTCTGGGCCAGGAAGAGCCCCTGGAGGAGGGCACGGCGACCCACGCCGGTGATCCTTCCGGGAAGATCCCACGGACAGGGGAGCCTGGCGGGCTGCAGTCCATAGGATCCCACAGAGTTGGACACGACTGAAGGAACTTAGCGCTCACGCATGCAGTGGTTATTATAAAAAATAAGGTAACCTCTGAAAATAAACTTTGAATACACCCTTAAAATGTTCATATCTGCCACTCTTGAAAAGTATAGCTCAATATTTGGCTTTAAAATAATGCAATTTTTGCATAATTTTTCATGTGTATTTAAACACAAATCTGAGTATTTAAATATCCATGATATAGAGGCAATTCTATTGGATCAAGTTCATGTATTTTTTTTACGGAAAGAAGTATCCATTTATTGGATGTAGTGTTGAGTATGCATTTGCTTTAAACAGTCCTACTTCCAAATATATAAAAGAAAAGTAAATATTAAACCATTTTACACATGTAGAAACTGAGGGAAGGAAAAATAACTAAAATTAGTAAAATGCCAAACTTATATAAATGATTTTCACACTAACCATGACCATTCCACTGAAATAACTCATGTCAAGGCCACGTAATACCTCCAAGTTACCAAATTTATCAGTTATTTCTTTGTATTCATCTTGCTAAATGATTTGCCGAGATGAAACCGGTGACCCCTAACCACCAGACCACTGGGGAATTCCCGACCCTTCTCCCTTCTTGAAACATTTCCCTCACTTGGCCCTTCTGACACGGAGTGATCTGGTTTTTGCCCACAGCTTTCTTGCTCTCTGCTGGTCTTTTTCTGTTGGCTGCATCTCCTATTCCTGACTTTTAAATTATGGTGTAGCTCAGCTCCTTCCCTTTGTGGCATCTTCTCTGAGATGATTTCCTGCAGTCCTCCTGTCTTAAATATTATCTCGATGTTGTAAAAGCCAGACTTACAGCCCTGAACCCATGACATTCACTCCTTATAGTGAATCTGCATGAATGTTTTATAGACCCTTCAAAGCTTACTTATCCAAAACAAATATATTTATTTCTGACCTCAAAGACAAGCTCCTCTCCCAGTCTTCTTGACTCACATGGCTCCAATCATCCAGTCAAAGCCTGAAATTGATTCCTCACTTTTCCTAACTTCTCAGAGCCAATCCTTCAGGAAACATCGCTGCTCAAACTGCAAAATCTCTCTTCAATATACAGCTGCTTTTTTCCCCCCACAGTTGCCTCTCAAGTTTCATTACTTCTTACTTGGACTACTGAAATCATTTTTCAACTGGTATCCCAGCTTCTAGTTTTGTTCTCCTATATTCCATTCACTGGGAAAAAGCTAGAGTAATCACTGTAAAACATACATAGATTATATCACTTATCCGTTTAAACCCTCTAAGGATGTCTCACCACTGGCAGGATAAAACTGACCTCAAGTCCCAGAACCCCCATGTAAACAGTCTCTTGCCCACTTTTCAGATCACTTTTGTAAACGTTATCCCCTCACTTACACGTTCCGATTACACAGGTCATCCGTCTCTGTTCTCCAATCTTGCCAACGTTGTTCCTACCTTGGGGTTTTTTCACAGTGTCCCTCCTAGCCTAGAAGGTTATTCCCACATATTTTCCAATAGTCAGGGCCCTCTCATCATTGAGGCCTTTGTTCAAATGTATGCCTAGGGCCTGAAGCAGGAAATGGCAACCCACTCCAGTATTCTTGCCTGGAGAATCCCATGACCAGAAGGGCTACAGTCCATGGAATCGCAAAGAGTCGGACACGACTGAGCAATTAATGCACACATACTAGGGCCTAGTAAGAGCTCAGTGCATGCACACACGCTCAGTCACTTCAGTCGTGTCCGCCTCTTTGCAACTCCATGGACTGTAGCCCCCCAGGCTCCTCCGTCTGTGAGATTCTCCAGGCAAGAATCCTGGAGTGGGTTGCCATGCCCTCCTCCAAGGCGTCTTCCCAACACAAGGACTGAACCTGCGTCTCCTGCATCTCTTGCATCGCAGGCAGACTCTTTACCCACTGAGTAAGAGTCCAATAAATGTGGACAAATTGATAGAATTAATGAATGAAACATCACCTCCTCAGAGAGATCCTCACTGAGTATCTGAATTCCACCCATCTAAGTACATCACAGCCATTCTCCAGTGTTACCATGTTTTATTTTTGTCACCGAACATAACCATTCTCTGGAATTATTTACTCCCAGGTTTCCTGCCGATTATCTGAGTATCTCACAGGAATAAAGTGTCATGAGAGCAGGAATCATCCTTCTCTTACACTCCTTGGTATCTAGAGCGGTGCCTAGATTAAAGGAAGACCACAAGGGCAGACATTGTGTTGAATAAAGAGTGAATGAATAAATGTTATCTCTGTTTTACAGATAAAGAAAACGAGACTCAGAGAAGCTCAATGAATTTTCTAAGATCATACTGGTCATGTAGATGAGAGGCCAAACAAGGATCTGACAAGCTGACACCGTTTCACCTCAAGTTCCTTTCTTTCCCCAACATGCCAAGGTAGGTGGCAACTTGAGGTAAAGACCAGACATGCAGACTACTTTCTCCCTCCTTCTGCACACTAAGGTTCATGACAAATTCTGGAAACAACACAGAAAGTAATCAAAGGAAAACTCTGGAAGGTGACAAGAGGAAGGCACACTGGTTTGGAATCCCAGAGCGAGAAAAATAACGCAGAAGGAGGGCGATCTACATGCATTCTCCTGTCGATCTAGAGACAGCCCTCAGGCAAGGGAGGTTCACTACTTCCCGAAACTGAACGGAAGTCCCTTTGATAACAGCACGTGAGGCCAGCACCACCCACAAGGCCGGTGGAGAGGGGACCCCACGAACAGTAAGCTGTGGGAGAGGCCTCTTCTCTCACAGAGTCTGATGCTCCCCTCTTTTGCCTCGAAGACAAGGCAGCTGGGCAACATGAGCAGGAGGGATCCCATCGCAACCCTCCCCAGCCAGGGAGGTCTTATCCTCCCTGAGGCTGAGGCTCTTCCCCTCCGGGAAGGACCAATAGCTACCACAGCAGTGCCCAACAAGCCAGAAGACCAAAATAATATTACAAGTACTCTGAAAATCAGACTGCTGTTGGAACCACAACACCAAACAGTAAGTCAGAGCCTGGGTACTAAACGAAGGACAATTGCCAGCTAAGTATAAGATGTGAATAATATCCAGAGTTTCCTATCCTAACAGATGAAATGACCAGTATACAACCAAAAATCCTCTTGCCAAGAATCAAGAAACCACAACTTGAATAAGAAGAGACAATGGATTTGTGCTAATGACAAGATAAGCCAGATATGAAAAGTATCTGACAAGGATTTTAAAGCAGCCATCATAAAAATGCTCCTACAATCAATTACAAATGCTCTTGAAACAAATGGGAAAACATTAGAAAACCTCAGCAGAACGATGGAAATAATAAAAATTAACTAAATGTATTAACTAAATGTATTAACTAAAATTAACTAAATGTATTAACTAAATGTATGAAAAGTATGATAATAGGAACAATAAACTTGGTGGATAGGCTCCACAGTCGTGGAGATGACAGAAGAGTGAATAAGTGAACCTGAGGAACGATCAATAGAATTTGCTCAGTATGAAAAACGGTAAGTAAACTTGAAAAAAAAACAAAGACTCAGAAACTCCTGGGAATATAACAAAAGACTCAACATTCACATCATCAGAATCCTAGGAAGGCAAGGAGTTAAAACAGAGTAGGCTGGAAAGGGTATTTGAAGAAATAATGCCTGAAAGCTTCCTAATTTCGGCAAAAGACACAAACCCAAGATTCTAGAAAATAAAGGAGGGACTCCCTCGGTAGTCCAGTGGTTAAAACTTCATCTTCCAGTATACGGGGTTGCAGGTTCGATCCCTCAGAAGCTAAGATCCCACATGCCTCATGCCCAGACAACCAAAATATAAACAACAGAAGCAAGATTGCAACAAAATTCAGTAAAGACTTTACAAATGATCCACGTCAAAAAAGTCTTTGAAAAAAATAAAAGAAAATATAAGTGAAATTTAATACAGGGTAAACCCGAGAAAATCCTTGGCAAGACCCACAAGTGTAAGCTTCTGAAAATCAAGACAAAAACAACCCTGAGAGCAGTCAGAGAGAAGGGAAGCATTACTTACAGAAGGCTCATTCGAATGACAGCGGATTTCTCATGCGAACTACAGAGGATGGAAGGAAGTCGATAACTTTCAACGCTGTGTTACTTTCCTAAACAAAAGAATCATTAACCAAGTGTTAGTCGCTCAGTTGAATTCAACTCGGTGTGACCCCAAGGACTGTAGCCCGCCAGGTTCCTGTCTATGGAATTCTCCAGGCAAGAATACTGCGGGTTGCCATCCCCTTCTCCAGGGGGTCTTCCCGACCCAGGGATTAAAGAGGGGTCTCCTTCCTGCATTGCAGGCAGCTTCTGTACCGTCTGAGCCACCAGGGAAATACATAGATAAATCTCTGATGGTACTTACCTAGAAGCAAACTAGAGGAAGTGGCAAACGTGAGAAGCAGCTCCATGCAAATCAACGCCTGAAGCTCACCGGAGGCATTTCTTTGAGAGTCTCCTGGGTCTTCCCTAAGTGAATTTCTTATTTAGTACGTAGCCTACACATTAAGTCCTGAGAAGGCTTTCTAAACTTGAGAAAAATCTGTCTAACCACTTACCAAATGAAGTAACCACCGGAGAGAAAACTTTGTTTTCTTTATATAGATGAGCCAGGACAGCACATTCCAGCTTGGGGTTACATATATTTTACAGAAGCATGCTCAGTTTTTCATGTTGTGAAATCCTAAGCGTAGTCCTTCCACGCAGCTCTTCTGAAGGAGGACAGTAGAGCTGGAAACGCGTGTGCATGCGTGCGTGCTAAGCTGCTTCAGTCGTGTCAGACTCCATGCAACCCCGTGGACTGCACCCCCCGCAGGCTCCTCTGTCCATGGGATTCTTCAGGCAAGAACACTGGAGCGGGTTGCTGTGCCCTCTTCCAGGGAAATGTGTGTACACAGTATTCATTTTTTATGGATATACATATCAATATAGCTTTTAGATGTCCTTATAAGATTAGAAACCCCAGTGAAAGACTGAAAATGTTAAACCGTAGATACCCACTAGGAAAGACTGAAGGGAAAATAAGATTGCTGACTGTAGCTTCTTTAAAAGTGACTGCCATTATTTGGTCTTGACATTTCATTTTATTTAAAATATGCTTGTTTTATATATATATAAATTCTCTCAAAATGTCCTTTGAGAACTAAAGGCAGTCTTTTAAGTGGGAAAGGTATTTCAGCTTTGCCTCTGATAGTATATCCTCAATGAAATGTAACTTGAAAATGGATTTTCTTATCATCCATGAAAAAGTATAAACTTAATCTAGTTTCAATTTCTTTATCTCCATACCCTTTTAATTGACACATTGCCTCATCTAATGAAAAAGCAACCTCTCCACAATCATGGCTGTTAGAATCTTACTCTGGCCTTGTCAAGACTAACTGACAGCAACTTGAAGCTTAAACACTGATAGTTGAAAATCTTCTAATCCGCAAACCAGTAAAATCTTCAGTATCCTGACTGAATATATATCTATTATTCTTTATACCTAACTTCAAGAGGATTTGGAGTGACAGATAACAAGAATCGAGAGCCTTAATGCACTTTAATTCTAGCTTTAAAAGTATTAGCTACTGTGATTTTTTTCTCTCTAAAATATATTTAAATATAGAACAGGAGCTAAAGGTAAGCTATACAGACTTCTTAAAACACACCATTTACTGCCTTTTTAAAAATAATTCAATTTGTTCAACATCCATGAAAAAAGAATGAGCCCAGAGCTATGATCCAGGATATCAAAATCTCAAATCCCAAAGACAATATACTCAAAATATAGAGCATATCCACTGAGATATAGCTGAGCAAAACTCTATATTAGCAGCCTATACGATGCTACATCACATATAAATCATATACAAAGGTAGGAAATGCATATCTTCTATGTTAAATGCCTATTTTCTAACTCCTTCTATATTCTATAAAAACAGAATATGAAGTTACATTTCTGGCAGCATTCAGATTTCTTACACATCTCTTACACCCATTCATTATTGCTTTGCTTTCACATATGATTCAAATATTTGTCTGCAAACACACCTGTAAACCCTCTTGTGAGTCACAGCTACATTTCCATCAGTTTACTCAGCTGGCCAGCTGACTCATTCTCCATGAGTCTTCTGCTACTACTCTGCTCATGCTTCCCGGAGCGGGGACTTTCCTTTGGTAAATTAAGAACTCACAGAGTTTACCACGGACGTCATCAAGATGGAGAAAAGGGAGACCCCAGCCTCTGTTCTCCAACAAAAATAAAAAATCAGCTATCCACAGACACAAGCAGCTCCAGGAAAGCTCTGGAGCTCAGTTAAGAAATATCAGGAACAGATTGGGGCAAAAAGCCCAGAGAATTGTTTTCCACAAAAAGGGAAGAAAGAGAGCTGCATTTTGCCTGTATCATCCCATCCCCAAGCCAGCATCCTCAGCACTAACAAGGTGCTCCCAGAGCTCCGCCCATGGCAATTAACAGAAAAAGTTCCCCTGGCAGGGAAAGAGAAGGTGAGCAACCAGCTTCCTTAGCCTTTCAGTGCACTGTGTGAGGGTCCCGCCTCTCCCTCACCCCACTCAGACCTGAAAAGCTGAGGCATGCAGAGGTGGCTCAGAACAAGAGAGAAGAGCAGGGACTACCAGCCGCAGCCACACAGCTGGAGGAATCAGGGCTCCCAATGACCTGCTCTGCAGACAAGCTCGGCGGCCTCTATCACTGAAGAAAGCAGAAGCCAACACAGCTGCCATTGCCAGCACCCACTGCCGTGAGCCTGGAGCAAGACTTGGGGTCACAGCGGTTCACACTGCCAAAGGTCCACGGGTGTGGGAGCGTAAACTGGTGCAGCCACTGGGAGAAAGAGTTTGGGAATTCCTCGAAAAGTCAAAAAGTAGAGCTATCAGTTCAGTTCAGTGGCTCAGTCTTGTCTGACTCTTTGAGACCCCATGGACTGCAGCATGCCAGGCCCTGCTGTCCATCACCAACTCCCGGAGTTCAACAAAACTCATCTCCATTGAGTTGGTGATGCCATCCAACCATCTCATCCTCTGTCATCCCCTTCTCCTGCCTTCAATCTTTCCCAGCATCAGGGTCTTTTCAAATGAGTAAGCTCTTTGCATCAGGTGGCCAAAATATCAGCTTCAACATGAGTCCTTCCAATGAACACCCAGGACTGATCTCCTTTAGGATGGACTGGTTGCACCTCCTTGCAGTCCAAGGGACTCTCAAGAGTCTTCTCCAACACCACAGTTCAAAAGCATCAATTCTTCAGTGCTCAGCTTTCTTCACAGTCCAACTCTCACATCCATACATGACCACTGGGAAAACCATAGCCTTGACTAGACAGACCTTCGTTGGCAAAGTAATGTCTCTGCTTTTGAATATGCTATCTAGATTGGTCATAACTTTCCTTCCAAGGAGTAAGCATCTTTTAATTTCATGGCTGCAATTACCATCTGCAGTGATTTGGAGCCCAGAAAAATAAAGTCTGCCACTGTTTCCACTGTTTCCCCATCTACTTAATAGATGTATATATCTAATATTAGAATGTATATATATATAATATATCTATATGATGCAGCAATCCCACAATTGGGTATTTATCTGAAAAAGATAAAATAACTGTCTTAAAGAGATATCTGGACTCCCGCGTTCATTGCAGCATGATTCACAATAGCCAAGACATTTTCAGAAACAACCTTTGATTAATCCTTTAATGGATGAATGTATTTTACAATGCAGCATTTTTTTATACAATAGAATGTGATTCAACCATAAAAAGAAGGAAATTCTTCCATGCTCACCATCATGATGGACTTTGAGGGCATTATGCTAAGTGAAATGTCAGACAGAGAAAAACAAACTCAGTAGGGCCTCACTCGTATGAGGGACCTAAAAACACCAAGTTCAGTGAGACAGTAGACAGTGGCTGCCGGGCTGAGGGGTGGGTGAGACCAACGTATGTTAGCCAAAGAGAACAAACGTTCAGCTCTAAGATGACTAAGGTCTGGAGATCTAATGGTCACAGTGACTACAGTTGACAATAGTGTTCTGAATGGTTGAAAGTTGCTGTAAGAGTAGCACTGTAATGTTCCCACTATGGGTTTCCCTGGTGGCTCAGCTGGTAAAGAATCTGCCAGCAATGCAGGAGACCTGGGTTCGATCCCTGAGTTGAGAAGATGCCCCAGAGAAGGGAAAGGCTACCCACTCCAGTACTCTGGCCTGGAGAAGCCCATGGACCGCATAGTCCATGGGGTCACAAAGAGTCAGACACGACTGCGCAACCTTCACACACTCACTCACCATGACAAGAGCAAAATGCTGATTATGTGATGTAAAGGATGTGTTAACTAACTTCATTGTGGTAAATATTTGACAATACACACCAAGTCATTTCACTGCACACTGTAAGCTTACACAATGTATGTATCAGTTATAAAGAAAGAAAAAATTATTCAGAATAGAAAATCAAGTAAATCCATAGAGGCCAATTACAGAACCACTGTCAGTTCAGTCACTCAGTCGTGTCCGACTCTTTCCGACCCCATGGACTGCAGCACGCCAGGCTTCCCTGTCCATCACCAACTCCCAGGGCTTACTCAAACTCATGCCCATTGAGTCTGTGATGCCATCCAACCATCTCACCCTCTGTCGTCCCCTTCTCCCACCTTCAATCTTTCCCAGCATGAGGGTCTTTTCAAATGAGTCAGCTTTTTGCATCAGGTGGCCAAAGTATTGGAGTTTCAGCTTCAGCATCAGTCCCTCCAATGAATATTCAGGATTGATTTCCTTTAGGATGGACTAGTTGGATCTCCTTGCAGTCCAAGGGACTCTCAAGAGTCTTCTCTAACAGTACAGTTCAAAAGCATCAATTCTTCAGCGCTCAGCTTTCTTCATAGTCCAACTCACATCCATATATGACTACTGGAAAAACCAAAGCCTTGACTAGATGGACAGCCTTGACTAGATGGACCTTTGTTGGCAAAGTAATGTCTCTGCTTTTTAATATGCTATCTAGGTTGGTCATAACTTTCCTTCCAAGGAGTAAGTGTCCTTTAATTTCATGGCTGCAATCACCATCTGCAGTGATTTTGGAGCCCAAAAAAATAAAGTCACCCACTGTTTCCACTGTTTCTCCATCTATTTGCCATGAAATGACAGGACCAGATGCCATGATCTTAGTTTTCTGAACGTTGAGCTTTAAGCCAACTTTTTTACTCTCCTCTTTCACTTTCATCAAGAGGCTCTTTAGTTCTTCTTCACTATCTGCCATAAGGGTGGTGTCATCTGCAGATCTGAGGTTATTGTAGCAAGTAAGTCGGTGGCTGTGTCCTGGATTCATCAGATTACCTGCATCTCCTGCAAGTCTCCTACATTGCAGGTAGATGCTTCACTGCTGAGCCGCCAGGGAAGCCCTGCAGTATGCGTGGTACCCCTGAAATGGTACAATAAATAAACCTGTAGGCAAGTTAGAATGCGAGTGAGAGAGACAGGTTAATAGTTGAAATTAAGATATATTTAGGACGCAAATATGTATAATTTAGATACACAAGTAAAGCATAAATTTATGGGAAACTGTAGCTACATAGTCAACTTTTCTAATATTATATATTTTTAGGACTACATTTTCTAATTTTCCACTTAAGTTTCTCCACATCTTTTACACAAATCTAATCCAGCTTACTTGACCCAGATAGTGGAAATAAAGAAGGCAGAAGACTTTTCATTATTCAAGGGATTTATGCTTCTTTTGAATAAATACTCTTCTACACATTTCCAGTGATTCCTGTAAAAATAGATATTCCACCATTTTAATTTCTAAAATAGCTCAAGAAGAAATTAGAAAGTTCTTAGTAATGTAACAATAAATAAATGATTAAACAGTGTAAAGTAATCAAACACTTCAGAAAAAGTCTTTCTTAAAACCTTATTTAAAAAACAGTAGAACTTTTCATTCAGTCTCTTCGCTGAATTCCAAATCGCCATTAAATATTATTCTACTTGGTTTGACAAAGAAAAGAAACTAGTAATATGAATAGCAGTCTCCTTCAAAAGGAAAATACTGGAAAATCTGCTGTCCCTGTTCAGAAAGCCAGAAAAGCAAGAGAAAAATGTCGTTAACTGAAGCCATCTCTTAAATTAACTTTGTTTGCAGTTTGTCTGCTCCTGGAGACCAGCGAGAGGAGAAGCTCCAGATGGAGCGCACACCACGCGGCCCTCGCAGCTCCTAATTCAGTATCTCTAGGAGAAACAACAATCAAGTTTGCACGCATTGATTTTTTTTCTTCCCTCTAGAATCTCCTGTAGTTTATTGTTCATGACTTAATTATCCATAGTTCTATAACTTTAATAAAAACCTAATTCAATGAAGGAAGTTTAAATTTATTCCAAATCAGCTTGCAACACTTGCAAAAATGAGTTTAGCAGGAAAAAAAAAAAGCTAACGAGGGCGAAAATTAACCTGTCAGAAGACCTTTGGCTGTGAATTTAATTTTTTTAAAGGGAAACGAAAGTTCACGTGTAAAGTAAATGACCGAGTAAGAATTTTGACGCTTGTGGCAATGAGCAAGTGCTTGCGAGAATAAACAGCTAATGAGGGATTTTTATGAAAAGAAAGAATTAAGCCCATACTTCATGCTAACAACTGCCTGCTCAAAGAGAGGTCCTCCAAGTTGTGTGTTTGGCTGTACATTTATGCACCCAGACAGTCAAGCACAAACGTGAGTCAGAGCTCACTAAACGAGCGCTGATGAGACGCTGAACCGAGAAGGCATCGTAAGAAGGTGCTGACTTTCCCGTCTCCCGTGTGCACTCCAAATACAGCCACACATGCAGCAATTCCCTCCAGAAGAAATCCAAAAACTAGCTGAGGGACTCTTAGGTATGGAGCTAAAAAGAACATATTCACATTGAAAAGGGTGGGGAAAACTGCGATAACCTCTGGCCACCCCGGACAGTCCCATCCAATCAGGCTGTGCACGGCTTTCCCTGGTGACAGACGTGCTTGGACCACGCGTCTGTGCCCCAGCACCCAGCTCTGACGGCCAGAGGGGCTCGCGAGCACAAGTCCCACCCGAGTGCAGCAAAGATGCAGGTATTAATGGGCCCCTGAGAGCTTGCTGAAGCTGTCCCCACAGGGACCAGCACAGAGGGGCAGGAAAAAATCCTTGTCTCCCAGTCCCTCCTTGGAAGGGGTTTGATTGCCGACCTCACAGGCTGCTGCCTGAGGGTCTGACTTCCCTGCCTTCTCCCGCCAGCTTGCTCCAGCAAGAAAACCAAGCTGCCAGCATGCCCCTGGAAATAGCTTGTTCACGCATCTAACGTCCCAATTTTTGAGGCGGTTGCCTCAGGGACCAGTCGTAGAATCACCCATCTCTGGTAACCAGTAGGGCTCAGCACCCCGAGTCCCATGAGACCAGAGCGCACACAGAGGCGGTTGCCAGGAGCAAGCAGCTCTCTAGGTGGCTGTTCCCCTAGGGACAGAGACGGCAACTGAAAACAAACGGACTACCAGGTGTTTCTCCAGCAAAGATGGGTTTATTGGGAACCAGCTGAGAATTGCAGTTTGGGGTCTGCAACCATGGTGAGCCATGTGGAGGTCCCGGCACAGCAGGGAAGAAGGGCGCCTTCACAGGGAGGACAAGGAACTGGCTGTGACAGCAAAGCCCACGGCTCTCCATATGGAGTCCTTGCCAGGAAAGCTCTCTTCTCCCTTTTGAAATCTGCTTTTATCACGGGGTGTGAGAGCTCCCCTTAATGGTCTCCCAGCTCTGAGATTTCTGTTTCTTAATTTTACAGGAAGCAGGTGAACAGTTCCATCTCCGCGTTTCTCCCTGTGAGGGTGTAAGGACATTCTCGTAGATGGCCATCTGCTTCCAACCACATCACGTGGTCTTCTCTCCATGTGTCTGTGTCCTAAACTCCTTTTCTCATGTAGACAGTGGGCTTTCCTGGTGGCTCAGATGGTAAAGAATCTGCCTGCAATGCAGAAGACACGGGTTCAATCCCTGGGTTGGGAAGAAGGGTGAAGGGAATGGCTACTCACTCGGTATTCTTGCCTGAAACAGTCCAAGGACAGAGGAGCCTGGCGGGCTACAGTCCATGGGGTCTCAATGAGTCAGACACACCTGAGCAATAACACTTTCATTTTTTACTTTTCATATCAGGTTGGGCTTCTCAAGTGGTGCTAGAGGTAAAGAACTCAACTGCCAACGCAGGAGACTGAGAGAGGAGACTTGGATCCCTGGGTCAGGAAGATCCCCTGGAGGAGCGCAGGGCAACCCGCTCCAGTCTTCTTGCCTGGAGAATCCCATGGACAGAGGAGCCTGGCGGGCTGTGGTCCACAGAGTCCAGAGTGTCTGACGCAGCTGAAGGACTTGGCACCCACACGCATGTGTCAGATTAGGGCCCGACCTCACGGCCATGACTGAGCGACTAACAGCTGAAGGACTTGGCACCCACACACACGTGTCAGATTAGGGCCCGACCTCACGACCATGACTGAGCGACTAACATTTCACTTTCCCATTTACTCTTGTTTTCTCTTGTTTTGGAGTGTAATTGCTTGACAACATTGTGTTAGTTCCCGCTGTACAGCACAGTGAATCAGTTACGTGTACAGAAGCCCCCGCCCTCAGGAATCTCCCTCCCCGCGCCCCACCCAGCTCATCACAGGGCCCGAGCTGAGCCCCCTGTGCTGTTGAGCAGGTCCCACTAGCTGTCTATGCCCCCACCCAGCTCATCACAGAGCCCGAGCTGAGCCCCCTGTGCTGTTCAGCAGGTCCCACTAGCTGTCTCTTTCACACACAGTGTACATACGTGTCAGTCCTACTCACTCTTAATTACCTCTCTAAACGACCTATCTCCAAATACAGTCACATTTTGAGACACCAGAGTTTGGAACTTCAATGTAGGAATTTGGGAAGATACACATCTTAGCCTAAAACACCATCTGAGCCCCTCTTCCATGCTCCTGCTACCACAGTCACAGTTGAGAGCTTGTCTCGTGACGTCTATCCTAGAACTTCAACCCCAGTCTACAACCTCCACTCTCTCTTCCACATTGCCCTCATTCTTGCTTTATCTCTACTCGGATTTTAAAACAGGAGATGAGGCAGTTCTATTTCAAGTTTTTTAAGGAATCTCCACACTGTTCTCCATAGTGGCTGTACTCGTTTGCATTCCAACCAACAGTGTAAGAGGGTTCCCTTTTCTCCACACCCTCTCCAGCATTTATTATTTGTAGACTTTTGGATCGCAGCCATTCTGACTGGTGTGAACTGGTACCTCATAGTGGTTTTGATTTGCATTTCTCTGATAATGAGTGATGTTGAGCATCTTTTCATGTGTTTGTAAGCCATCTGTATGTCTTCTTTGGAGAAATGTCTATTTAGTTCTTTGGCCCATTTTTTGATTGGGTCGTTTATTTTTCTGGAGTTGAGCTGTAGGAGTTGCTTGTATATTTTTGAGATTAGTTGTTTGTCAGTTGCTTCATTTGCTATTATTTTCTCCCATTCTGAAGGCTGTCTTTTCACCTTGCTAATAGTTTCCTTTGATGTGCAGAAGCTTTTAAGGTTAATCAGGTCCCATTTGTTTATTTTTTATTTTATTTCCAATATTCTGGGAGGTGGGTCATAGAGGATCCTGCTGTGATGTATGTCAGAGAGTGTTTTGCCTATGTTCTCTTCTAGGAGTTTTATAAGAGAATGACATTGAAACATGTAAAATATCATGTAAGAAACGAATTGCCAGTCCAGGTTCGATGCACGATACTGGATGCTTGGGGCTAGTGCACTGGGACGACCCAGAGGGATGGTATGGGGAGGGAGGAGGGAGGAGGATTCAGGATGGGGAACACATGTATACCTGTGGTGGATTCATTTTGATATTTGGCAAAACTAATACAATTATGTAAAATTTAAAAATTAAATAAAAAAAAAAAGAAAGTCTATTTTATCTGAAAAAAATAAAAAATAAAACAGGAGATGACTAGAACCTTTAGAATGAATTTTCCCAAGGGTTAGCTCCTGTCTGAAAAATACATAAGTTGATAAAGTATGCCCCCAGCTTCCCTGGTGGCTCAGTGGTAAAGAATCCATCCACCAATGCAGAAGATGCAGGGTTCAATCCCTGGGTCAGGAAGATTTCCTGGAGAAGGACATGGCAACCCGCTCCAGTGTTTTGCCTGGAGAAATCCCGTGGACAGAGGAGCCTGGCGGGCTACAGTCCACAGGTTTGCAAAGAGTCAGACATGACTGAGTGACTGGGCACACACACAAAGCACGTTCTGAACATTTTTAAAGGTCTACTAGCCAAGACAAAACAAAATCTATAATATTAGGGTTGTGTTCAGGAAGATATAATAAATTCACTTTTATGAAACGCTGAGACAATAGGGATAAACATATATGTAAAACAGACCATACTTCTATTTCCCAAGTGTTTATGTTGATGCTTTCTACTCAGCAGACATTTCCATTCTTACATAACTTGTAAAATTTAAATTATTCTGGCTGCTACAGCTAAGGATACAGCTCTTCTATTTTGCTTACTGCTATTTCCCAGGGCTCAGAATCTACATAAAATTATCAGACACTCATCCATTCCTCATAGGAGTGGTAAAGATACAGCCCTTTGGAAAATAATTTCCCCACATAAATTGAAAGCCTTAAAAGTGTTTATTGAGTGAGTAATTCCAATAGGATTCTAATGTAAGGATATTATTCTAAATATAGAAATCTTTTGCACAAAGATATTTAATGCCACACAGATGTGTAACCCTGAAGACAGAATTTACATATGTTTATAAACAGGTCAAATCCTTGATAAAATAACAATAAAAATAATAGCTTAATAGTGAGCCACTTACTATGTGTCAAGCATTAAGCCACGTGTTTTATAAATATTATCTGAACTAATCCTCATGACAACACCATTAATTAAGTATTATTATCCTTATTTTTATAGATGAAGACCCTGAGACTTAGAAAGATTAAGTAACTGGTCCAAATTTAAGCCACTATTAACCCAGGGTTCGAACCCAGGCTCCCGCATTGCAGACAGATTTTTTACCAGCTGAGCCACAGGGGAAGCCCAAGAATACTGGAGTGGGTAGCTTTTCCCTTCTCCAGTGATCTTCCCAACCCAGGAATCAAACCGGGGTCTCCTGCATTGCAGGCGGATTCTTTACCAACTGAGCCACCAGGGAAGCCCTATGACAGCAGGGGCACGTCCAAAGTAATGAGCTTCTACCAGCAAGTAATGCAGCCAATCTTCAAACCGCAGCAGCTGGTGATACCAGGATTCATTGCCTCTCACTTCCCACAGCTTTCAAGGCCACACTCCCTTGGAGTCTACATCATTCTCATTCTTTCCCTCTCTTCCAGTCAGGACTCAATCAGTTAATCAATTCACCCTTTGGTGTTGAGTAAAGGTAATGTCCTTTCTGACTCTGAATTTAAAAGGAGACAGCTGAGAGTTAATGTCACTGGCTCTCAAAGTGTGGGCTAGGACCCACGAGAGTCCCTGAGATCTCTTCAGGAGACGGGTCAAGATTTACTTCATAACAAATCTAACACATCCATTGCTTTTCTCACTCTTGCTATTTTGCAAGTAATTTACAAGCGCTTCCCAGAAGCTACAGGATAGATACCATCTCAACAGACCAAATGCAGAAATAGATCAGAGAATCTCCATGCCTTCTGTTAAGCCAGACATTAATCAAATTTGCAAAAATGAAGGCGGTTGGGGACTTCACAGCAAATAGATGGGGAAACAGTGGAAACAGTGGCTGACTTTGTTTTTCTGGGTTCCAAAATCACTGTAGATGGTGATTGCAGCCATGAAATTAAAAGATGCTTACTCCTTGGAAGGAAAGTTATGACCAACATAAACCTTGCATATTAAAAAGCAGAGACATTACTTTGCCAACAAAAGTCTGTCTAGTCAAGGTTGTGGTTTTTCCAGTGGTCATGTATGGATGTGAGAGTTGGACTATATAGAAAGCTGAGAGCCAAAGAATTGATGCTTTTGAACTGTGGTGTTGGAGAAGACTCTTGAGAGTCCCTTGGACTGCAAGGAGGTCCAACCAGTCCATTCTGAAGGAGATCAGCCCTGGGTGTTCATTGGTAGGATTGACGTTGAAGCTGAAGCTCCAATACTTTGGCCACCTGATGCGAGGAGCTGACTCATTGGAAAAGACCCTGATGCTGGGAAAGACTGAGGGCAGGAGGAGAAGGGGACGACAGAGGATGAGATTGTTGGATGGCATCACCGACTCGATGGACATGGGTTTGGGTGCACTCCGGGAGTTGGTGATGGACAGGGAGGCCTGGCGTGCTGCGGTCCATGGGGTCGCAAAGAGTCGGACACGACTGAGCGACTGAACTGGACTGGACTGGGGATTTCATTCTTCTCACTAATCTTTTTTATTTTGGAAAATGTAGTTCTTTTTCATTAAGATATTCTTTATATTAACATGCAATGGTCTTATTATAATAGCTGTACATTTTTGCTTTAAATTTTTATACAGCAATATCAATAGTTACGACTCACATAAACAAGAGTTCTCTGGAATTCCCAGTCAGTTTTAAAAATATAAACGTGTCCTAAAACAAAAATGTAAGAATCACTGACCTTGATAAGTTCTTCAGTAATAATGAAGTCCCTATTATCAGCTCCAGGTCAGCAAAGAAAACATTTTGGAAGACTTGACATTTCTAGCAGCTGTGATCTTTTTCACAGACGTGGACACCTACCTGACCTAAGTTTGCTTTCAAGTTCTCATCACTCCCTCAAGATCTTAAAAAAAAAAAAGAAAGAAAAGAATGCAGGCTACTGCATTATATCCAACCCCAATATTCAGGGATGAACAACTCATTTGTCCTTAAACCTAATAACATTTGCTGAGTACCTACATGAATCAAGTATTTAATACAATCAATATTTGGCAGTGCTGAGACATAAACCCAAGTTTTCTTATTCCAAGTCAATTGCTCTTTCCCCTACATTGCCACTAAATAATGTTTTAAAGCAATCAGTTTAAGTACCCCCAACAGCACCATCACCACCCACTGTGCGGGTATACCGCTGCCCACTCCCCCACCCACCTCCTGCTTTCTCTCAATTTCTTTCACACACACACACACACACACACACACTCTCTCTCTCTCTCTTAATAGAAACTAGCTGGATCCACATTTTCTGAAATAAAAAGAGAAATCACCATTTTGATCTTTGATCTCTTATGGTAAAATAGTCTCTTAACTATAACAATGACAGAAAAGGTTTTTGCTTCATTTCCATTGATAACAGTATTATTGAGCTATTTCCTTGCAATACTTAACAATTCTCCGTGGTTTTTATTCAACGTCTCAATCCTTAAAATAACTTGTGAGTTAAGTATTATTATCCCCACTTTACAAACAAGGCCACTAATGCCTAGGGAGAGCAAATAACTTCTCCCTGGTCACATAGCTATTACATTACAGAGCTAGGATTCATACTCAAATTTCCCTTTTTGAAATGCCTCAAATCCTTAAACTAGCCCTTTATCGTTCTTTGAAAGTTTCATTCTTCCTATTTCTATTTGTGGTACCTGGAATGGAATTACTTGCTTGGCTGTCTCGTGGCGGCTGGATACGGTGCACACAGGCGTGGGGGAATCAAGTTTTACTCCTGTTATCTACTCGCTGACTTTTCTCGTAAGATGGTTTCAGTTCCTACTGTGTTATGGTTCCTCGGAAGTTTAAACAACAGGTCATGAAGCAAATGAAATGATGAGTAGCGGTATTTATTCACCCAGCTCTTTTGAGTTCAGTAAAAAATAATAAATTGGCTTTCTATTTTAATGTTAACCGAGACGCAAGAGAGCCCTCATGCAGTCCAGAGAGGAGGGGAAGAAATATGGACAGTGGCAAGTACAGTTAATTGAACATTTTATAGAACATTGAGAGAGTTCAAGGAAAGTGCATTTCCCATTTTTTATCTTCCCGTGTTTAATGAAAATCCACCTATTATGACTGCATAGAAAAAGAAGAAATAAAAGAGAATTATCATTTTTATTTCTACTTAGCAGCTCATCCAAGCATTTGAGTTTGCCGGGTCTAGAGGCAAAACGTGGGGAGTTGGTTGAAAGAGACAGGAGAGAACAAAGATATCCACCTCCAACCCCTCCTCACCCGAGTTAGAACCAGCCTTAACAGAGACGTCCACCTCCAACCCCTCACCCGAATTAGAACCCGCCTTTCCCTGGCTGCGCAGTTTAGCTTTTACAGTGGATTCTGAAGGAGGCGAAGATTCCTTTCCATTCCCAGGGCTCCTCCTGTCTGGGGCTTCACCTTCCATCTCTCCAGTGGGTGCCCTGCTCCGCTCTCCCTTGGGTGTCTGTATCCAGATGAACTAAAACGTGTGCTCGATCGGTTTGGTGGAACGCGGTACTGGGTTCCAGTACCACTTATACTCCACTGACGATCAGGATCAATAGTGAGAAGGATGGAGCCCCAGCGTGAAACGTTAGGAAAGGGGATTACTCATCAGAAGCTGGGCTTTTGAAAAGCACGTTCAGCCATAGTGTCGAGACGGGCTCGACAAGCAGGGTTTCCAAAAGCGTGATACAGCCAGAGAACGAGAAACGAGACACAAGAATTCAGTGAAAGGCGAGGATCAGGGGACCAGCACCCTCCAAGGGGAAGGTGCCGAAACTGAATCCAAGCCAGCTTTCCATACTTTCAGCCGTGAATGAAAGAATATGCGGGGAGTTAAGCTATAACTCACGTGGCCTTCAGGGCCAAAGAACAAAATGTCATTAACCGCTGAGTAACTAAGAACCAGTAATCAATAACAAATCAGTACCTAGGACTACTATTCTTATCTATAGATTTTCCACCAGATACATAAAACGTGCGACTCTGAGACGCCAGCTGAGAAGCACTCTGGGGTCGGTTTTCCGACCCCAGGATCATATCTTGTTTTCAAGACTATGCACTGCTTCCTCTGGACTTGTTCCAAGAGTCTCGTGCCTCCTGGCACCCAGTTCATGAACAACCACACATTTCTTCTGCGGCCTCGCCAGGCCTGCTTTTGTTTCATTCTTCCTGTCTCCTGCACCATAGCTGCTACCCAGGTAACCTAATCACTAGATTTTGAAGTCAAATTGCAGTGATGAAGTGCGTATAAATCGTATTGCTGCTTTCATTTTCTGCATGTTCACTTTCTGATAAATATACAACTCTTCCATGAGACTCTTAGAGGATACTGTACTTACATTTTTTACAGCTTTTAAGTATTAGGCCCTAAGTGCCCATTAGCAAGAAAATGGAAAAGAGGAATGGAGGGACAAAAGGAATCCAAAGGAAGGAAGACAGAAAACGGAGCCGTTGAAGAAGAGATGATGCTTTCTCTAGGCGGTGGTTTTTCACTGCACCGGCCTCTACCGTGAGGGCCCAGGATGGAGGAAATCGATGCCAAAGGTGAACGATTTTGCCAAGAGCAAACAGGGAAACGCGGAGTCATTTCACGCCCAGTCCAGAATACTTCACAGCCGTGCCAGGATTCACTCTGCTTCAGCGACTTGGTTATAAAACCTCCATTTTCTAAATGCATTTTCTGGAGGGGTTTGGTAATTCCCACATCCCCATAGGGTCTTACTATCTTTTCTCCTCTTAACCAAACAAACCATCCGCAGCTCTATGATGTTTGATTTCCAAGGAGAAATAGAAATGCTAATACCACATGTTTTGGCCAGTCTGCTTAACCCGTTCTCTGCCCTTCATCGCTTTGTTCCGCGTGTTAGGGGAAATGACCCCGTAAGTGATCCAGACACCCGTGCCAACTGACTCCCACCTAGGTTTGACTACGGAAGAAAAAGTAAAGCAAGAGGAAGGCAGAAACTATCTTATTTCCGCTGATAGCCTCTCTCCGCAGTCTCGAGGGGCATCTCTGCACCCCCACACGGCCCCAGCCCACCCACAACAGCGCCTCGCTTCAAAGACCCGGATCCCACAGCCTTCGCCACGGCTCCAGCTAGCGCCCCAGCTACGGAAGCTCTGGTAACATTTCCTGCTGCTTTCCCCAGGCAGAGCTGGAAATGATGTTCTCCTGCTGCTAGTACCCTGACTGACTTGCCATCTCTTGCTTGGCTTCTTAGGTCTTCATCAGCTGTGTGACCATTTGGGTATGAAAGTCTGTTTGAAATGCTGACAGAGTTTGCTGCTTCTTGGCCAGACCCTCGTACGTCTCAGCTCCTCAGCTGATTTCTCCCTTTGAAAGACAGCTCTTTGTTCAGCCCCTGATGTCCTCCCACAGTCAGACTCTCCCAGCCTCTCAGTCCTCAGGGCCAGACCTCACAAATGCAAGGTCTGTGCACAGCGAAAGCAGATGGACATGAGAGCTGAGAGGCAGGACGCTCCTCACTTTCTTTATGGGAGGCCTTCTAAACAACCACAGCCTGAGAACTCAACATAGTAAGAATGACTGATGGAAGTTAACACTTACTAGTAACACCCAGGTGGTGCTAACGGTAAAGAACCCGCCTGCCAGTGCAGGAGACGTTAGAGATGCAGGTTCCATCCCTGGGTTGGGAAAATTCCCAGAGGAGGGCATGGCAACCCACTCCAGTATTCTTGCCTGGAGAACCCCAAGGACAGAGGAGCCTGGCCAATGACGGTCCATAGGGTTGCAAATGGACCCAGTTGGACATGATTGAAGCGACTTAGCACACAGCACAGTAACACCAGTGTTCCCCTACACACACACACACCCACACACACACACACTCCCAGGACCCTTTAGAATAACATTTCACAAAACTGGAAAAAACTCTGACTGTGCATTGATGTTTTATTTGATAGTAGCCCCCAAAAAATATGTCCAGTGTTTGACCAACTACAAGCCAGAAAACCCTGTGCCCCTATGTGCTAACTTTCAGATGACATTTGTGAACCAAGACGATACAGTAAGACGGATTACAAATCGGTCATTTGTCTTACAAGATGATTCATCATACATTCCTTCAAGTATCAAACATCTCTAGCATACTCAAAGCATTATTTTATTTACTAAAACTTAGGAAATACTTTTTATCATGAGAAAAATATCAACATATGACATATCACCATATTTCAATTTATTAGGGTCCAACTGTCTTGAGTTCAGTTTGCCAAAATCTATAATGGAGACTGTCCTACTAAAGGCATTCCTCAGGTTCAAAGACTAAATGTCTGGACACTTGGGTTATGTCCTACTTTGGGGCATTTGCTTCATGAGTCTTCCTTTAAAACAATGGAGATTCATGCCACAGAAGTTTAAAGAAGGAGGTATTCTGGAAGAGTCAGGATGCCTGAGGTCTGGAGAACAAAGATAGGACCTGAAGATCCAACTCAGGGCAGCCCATTAGAAGGGTGCATCCTTTGCACTGATGAGGCAGACACAGGAAGCTACAGCCAAAAGCGTGTGCATCCTCATTACTCCAGAAAGCCTCAACATTTTAGTGCTAAACGTGCACTCATGGACAGTGTTGGGGGAGGAGACGGAGGAGGCACTACAGGGGTGGCGGGGGCCAAGGCAGGGGCGTGAAGGATAGCTTGGGTGGGAATGACTTTCCCAAATGAAGATGAGACAACATCTCTTATCTCCCAATAAACACTAAGGCAAAACAACGTGTGTACATTTGGGAGAGCCAAGAGAGAAGAGGGTGAGGAGGCTGGCAATGAACGGCATACGGTTTTGTCATATTAGCGCGCAAACATTACAGCAGAATTCTATCCACCCATGCTTTTTCATCAAAATCTTTTAAAGGAATATTTATAAGTGTAATGAAAGAGTATAAAACTTGGTACATTTCTCTTATGAGAAAATCAAAGATATCAATATCTAGGGTGTATTTAAAAGTAAAAGAGCCATGGCTTGAGGAACACATTATTCTAATGTTAGTGGTTCACTAGAGGACCTGAGCTTGTAGAATAATGACTCAACAAGTCCACGGACACATGTACTATCGTATGATTTTTTTCTTCTTTTTTTAAATGAGGTCAACACCTTATAAGCTGTAGAGTTTTTAAAGATGAAATCATGCTCACACACACTCACAAATATTGGCTTCTATAAATCAGTTCAATTTTCTGATTAAATTGTTTCGATCAAAATTTAGTTCACAAAATGCAGGATATAATTTATTTTTTATTGCTTTTACTTCCCTGTCAACACTGAAGTACTAGAAACTAAATATAATTTTCATTATATACAAAACGTGAAAGGTGAATACAAAGAATTGCTCTACTACATAGATTATTCCTAGGCTTCACAAAGGCACTGATCAGAGGCTTCTAATTCATTGCTGAAGTGTATTCTTTTTTTCCATGGAGGAAACAAAAATATAATGACAAAGTTATTAATTCGCTACTAGTTTACAAAATGCAGGATATAATTTCATTTTTTTAGTACTCTTCCTTCCCTGTCAACACTAAAGTACTAGAAACTGATTATTTCTGTGTAATTTTTCATTCACCCTTCAAGGGTTAATAATTTTGTTAATTATTTTCAGAAAGAAGGATACAACACTAGAAATAGCTTAGAACTTGGAGACATTCATGATAAGGAGAGAAATTCAATCATTTTCTGGTTCTATCCCTGTAGTTCCATCAAATAAATTTAATAGGAAAAGAGATGATGATCCTAACGCAACCATGATTTGCAAATTGGCAATAAATGAATATAAACCTAGCAAGATATTTTTACAAGCTTATTTATAGCACTGATTTATAACAGGGAAAGCCTGAATCTGCACACGAAAGCCCGCAGCGGGACTGACAGCACGCGCGTGACGCTGCAGAGGGGAGCCTGGAGATGCCATTTACCATCTAACATCAAGAAAATTTGGAAATCAAGTCACCAGAGTGCTTTGTCAAGAGCTAATCCAGGGAGGGGTCTGGAGCAAGAAAATACAAATTATAATCAAGTAAATAAGTTAAATTTGCTTAAAGCTTCCTTCAAAACCAGCTGTGTTGCAGAAGATGGGTAAGGATCTCAGATGAGGACTAGCCAATCAGATGCTTATCACATGTCCCAGGTCTTTGATATATTCGCTACATAAATGAAACAGTTTGTTAGACAAGAATACAGAAAATGTAGGTCTCGGCACAGTATTTCTGATGATGATGTCTATAAAAATATTTAGCTATTGAAAGCGATTGGTGATTAAAAAAAAAAAAAAAAACTGTTGAACAGCTTCTCCAGAATTTATCTGACAGGGTTTACAAGGAGAAATACAATCGACTGGGGAAACAGATGGGGTGCCATGGATGGAGCTGAGTTTATGAGAGTCACACCAAAGTTACCAAAGTTACCAAAATTAGCCGGGATCAGATTAATCAGGTGCTTGGCAGAGATGAGGTCATATACTGAGAACCGTGAACAATTCACTCAAACAATCTGTATACAGATCATCTCAGAGTGTTCAATATGGTAACAGAGGCGGTAAATACGGGAACAGGGAACTGATTTAACCACTCTATGAATTTTCGTCTATATACAAGACATAAAAGCTGAATATGAAGAATTGCTCTACTACACAGATTCTTCCTAGGCTTTACAAAGGCAGCAGTCAGAGACTTCTAACTCATTGCTGGAGTGTGTTATCTTTCTCTAAGGAGGAAACAGAAATATAAAGACAATGTTGTCGATTCACTTTTATTCTTAATATTCTCCCAAGGCTGAGTGCTTACCCACAGCTATGCAAAAATATGAGTATTTTTACTGCAAACACAATTGTTAGAGTGAAAATGAAGCTTGAGCATTTGACAGAGAAAGTTGATTTTAAGTACATGCTATCAGTTGTTCAAGCAGGGATTAATGACAAAATTAAGAGTCCTGTTTCCACTAAAACATCCTTTGATAATAATATTCCTGGACAACAAAAGAGCCAGAGTTCAAGTAAACTTTCAGTTCACCATACAGAAAAGTTAGATATCTCAATAAGATGAGTATAGAGAAATTTCCACCAAGAATAGCTTTAAAGCTTTGCACCCTGTCACCTTCTGGCAACATTCTTTCAAGTGACTGAAGGTGTGAACCTAATTTCTCTCTGTACTTTTATGGGAGTCTGGATTAATATAAAAACAATTACCTCATCGACGAATTTAAAATGTGGCTTCATCTCTCTATAAATTTAATCTAACAGTCATAAAGATAGTGCACCATAGAACTATCAAAACAAGGGAAGAGATGATTAATTTTCCTAATGGAGAATAATAAAATATTGCTTGATATTGAAACCAATACATTTTGGGAGTAGAACTAAGCTAATGATGCTTTGTATGAAAGAAAGTGCTTCAAATGAATATGTGCCTGCCTTGAACTTTCAGACTATACCCACAGACGCCGCTCCACCTTTACACTTACTCAGTCTTCAGGAGATATTCTTGACAAAGCTTATGAAACATTAGTGTAGTTGATATAAATCTGGATTCATTAACATTCTATATATGTTACTGACTAGTTCTGTGAGGTTGGAAATTGCTTTTAAGTTCCCAGAATCTCAAGTTCGTTATCTTTCCAAATAGATAATAACCTCTAATTCACAGAAATATTTTAACAATTAAATTTAACAGTGAGAGAGACTGGAAGACAACATGGAGGCATTCGCCTTTTGAATGTGACGAGTGCTACATCCGAAGGCCCTCACACTGAGAGCACTCGGGTGAGACAGTTAAATCCCTCGTGGGGACACAGGAGAAGTCCCACAGAGGACGCCGCACACGATACAGGGTGCACCCGGAGAAGCTCGGAAGAGCGTGAGCAACCAAGTAAGGGGCTCCTCCAGTGGGAACCAAGAAGGGATGTTCAGGAGGAGACAGTGATCAAACGCAGGTGAGAGGACGGACGAAGTTTCCCACTAAATTCAGATCAGATCAGATCAGATCAGTCGCTCAGTCGTGTTCGACTCTTTGCGACCCCATGAATCGCAGCACGCCAGGCCTCCCTGTCCATCACCAACTCCCAGAGTTCACTCAGACTCATGTCCATCGAGTCAGTGATGCCATCCAGCCATCTCATCCTCTGTCGTCCCCTTCTCCTCCTGCCCCCAATCCCTCCCAGCATCAGAGTCTTTTCCAATGAGTCAACTCTTCGCATGAGGTGACCAAAGTACTGGAGTTTCAGCTTTAGCAGCATTCCTTCCAAAGAAATCCCAGGGCTGGTCTCCTTCAGAATGGACTGGTTGGATCTCCTTGCAGGCCAAGGGACTCTCAAGAGTCTTCTCCAGTACCACAGTTCAAAAGCATCAATTCTTCGGCACTCAGCCTTCTTCACAGTCCAACTCTCACATCCATACATGACCACAGGAAAAACCATAGCCTTGACTAGACGAACCTTTGTTGGCAAAGTAATGTCTCTGCTTTTCAACATGCTATCTAGGTTGGTCATAACTTTCCTTCCAAGGAGTAAGTGTCTTTTAATTTCATGGCTGCAATCACCATCTGCAGTGATTTTGGAGCCCAGAAAAATAAAGTCTGACACTGTTTCCACTGTTTCCCCATCTATTTCCCATGAAGTGATGGGACCAGATGCCATGATCTTCGTTTTCTGAATGTTGAGCTTTAAGCCAACTTTTTCACTCTCCACTTTCACTTTCATCAAGAGGCTTTTGAGTTCCTCTTCACTTTCTGCCATAAGGGTGGTGTCATCTGCATATCTGAGGCGATTGATATTTCTCCCGGCAATCTTGATTCCAGCTTGTGCTTCTTCCAGTCCAGCGTTTCTCATGATGTACTCTGCATAGAAGTTAAATAAGCAGGGTGACAATATACAGCCTTGACGTACTCCTTTTCCTATTTGGAACCAGTCTGTTGTTCCGTGTCCAGTTCTAACTGTTGCTTCCTGACCTGCATACAAATTTCTCAAGAGGCAGATCAGGTGGTCTGGTATTCCCATCTCTTTCAGAATTTTCCACAGTTTATTCTGATCCACACAGTCAAAGGCTTTGGCATAGTCAATAAAGCAGAAATAGATGTTTTTCTGGAACTCTCTTGCTTTTTTCATGATCCAGCAGATGTTGGCAATTTGATCTCTGGTTCCTCTGCCTTTTCTAAAACCAGCTTGAACATCAGGAAGTTCAGGGTTCACATATTGCTGAAGCCTGGCTTGGAGAATTTTGAGCATTACTTTACTAGCGTGTGAGATGAGTGCAATTGTGCGGTAGTTTGAGCATTCTTTGGCATTGCCTTTCTTTGGGATTGGAATGAAAATTGACCTTTTCCAGTCCTGTGGCCACTGCTGAGTTTTCCACATTTGCTGGCATATTAAGTGCAGCACTTTCACAGCATCATCTTTCAGGATTTGGAATAGCTCAACTGGAATTCCATCACCTCCACTAGCTTTGTTCGTGGTGATGCTTTCTAAGGCTCACTTGACTTCACATTCCAGGATGTCTGGCTCTAGGTCGGTGATCACACAATTGTGATTATCTGGGTTGTGAAGCTCTTTTTTGTACAGTTCTTCTGTGTATTCTTGCCACCTCTTCTTAATATCTTCTGCTTCTGTTAGGTCCATACCAGTTCTGTTCTTTATCGAGCCCATCTTTGCATGAAATATTCCTTTGGTATCTCTGATTTTCTTGAAGAGATCCCTAGTCTTTCCCATTCAGTTGTTTTCCTCTATTTCTTTGCATTGATAAGAAGGCTTTCTTATCTCTTCTTACTATTCTTTGGAACTCTGCATTCAGACGTTTATATCTTTCCTTTTCTCCTTTGCTTTTTGCTTCTCTTCTTTTCACAGCTATTTGTAAGGCCTCCCTAGACAGCCATTTTTCTTTTTTGCATTTCTTTTCCATGGGGATGGTCTTGATCCCTGTCTCCTGTACAATGTCACGAACCTCATTCCATAGTTCATCAGGTACTCTGTCTATCAGATCTAGGCCCTTAAATCTATTTCTCACTTCCACTGTCCTGAAGAGCAATTCTGACAATATGTCCCATAGGAAGTGAGCTCCTGAGCTGTTTACTGAGAATAATCAAAGATCTAAATGAATCATTCTGGAGGCATCTACTAGGAGTAAGGTAACAAGGAATGAGCTGATTTTGCCAAACCTAACAACGTAGAAATATTACTGGATTATCTGAAATTCATAAGTCATTGAGATGGAGATAATTGGAAACAACAGTTAATACATGTGTAGCCTTCTCTATATGCCATGGCACTTTTACATAGATTAACCCATATAATCATCATACCTACCCCTTAGGTACATATTATGCTTTTCTGCATTTTATGCAGAAGGAAATAAAGCTCAGAAAAAAAGAGACTGCCCAACATCACATAGCTAGTAGATCTGGGCACTAGCTATCTGGGCACCAAGAATTAAATTCAGACAGCATGACTTCAAAATCCATGCTCTGACCTCTGTGAGAGTCAGCCTCTCGATGTTAAATGTCCCAAAACTGGAGGCTGGTCAAAAACAGTAGGATAAATGTATGCGTGCCTGCTAAGTTGCTTCAGTCTGTCCGACTCTTTGTGACCCTGTGGACTGTAGCCCGCGAGGCTCCTCTGTCCACGGGATTCTCCAGACAAGAGTACTGGAGTGCACTGCCATTTCCTCCTCCAGGGGATCTTCCCAACCCAGGGATCGAACCCGCGTCTCTTGTCTCCTGCATTGGCAGGCAAGTTCTTTACCAGTAGCACCACCTGGGAAGGATAAATACATATGTCTTTGAAAAATGGAAACCGCTTATATATAATGTTAAATGAAAAAGGAATAGACGGAACTGTGTACGTGTGATATAACCTCAGGTGTGTTGTTTTACCCCCATAAGTGAACATGTATAGAAAGAACAGATTAAAAATTAATAAAAAGCAGCTGACCAGAAATACACCCAATATGTTAAGTATGGTTTGAGGTAAGATTATATATGAATTTGATTTTTATATGAATTTGGTTTTTAAATACATTTCAAATTTTCTGAAGCAACAGGTACTACTTCCATTAAAAAATAAATAAGGCTGATTGTTTGGTATGAATGGTGACCATTGATAGAATAGTTACAATTTTTCTAAAAATAGTATTTTTTAAATGAGACATTCAGACACAAAACGTTCCCTTGCCTTAACCTTTTTCAAAATATACGAAATCAACTGAGAAACAATTATAACCAAAGCTAAAATATCCTTCCTTCCGAATCCAACTCCCATCACACCCTTCCCTCCTGCTCCCAAACATACATGATAACACAGGCTAACAAAAATTTATGTTTGATAAATATATAAAATCGATATTTACTGGAATATCCCAGAAAGTCACATAGTTACCCATTTCAAATAGTATAAAAAACTTATTTTAGTCTTTTACTATTCAATTCATATACAAAGATCAGCACCAGTCCGTCCAGTTACAGATCATGTGATTTTAGGCTTCATTGCAATCTTTTTCCCTAGCACATTTCTCTAGCGCAAGAAAAGAAAGAAAATAATAAATCAAGTCCAAAGTTTTTAGATTATCTTATACCTAAATTAAATAAGCTACCATATTTTATCTTTTGTTCAAATACTAAAGTCTTTCATTTTTATTGTTAAATACGCAATATTACTGAAATCTTTTTTTATTCAGTGAACCCTCCATAATGATGACTGATTTCAGGTCTCTTTCAGTATCCTTCCTGCCTCAAAAATAAAGCCTCCTCAAAGACAATAAGTGTTTAACTGTATAATTATCTGCTTGGGTATCTCTCCCCAGGTCCACTTATCCTAGCTCAAAGGTCTCAAGTCAAACCTGGAAACCACAAATCGTATGGCGGTGATAGAATTCTGCCACAACGCAAGCGTCAGCGCCAGCCTCTATCTGCAGCCACAGCCACTTTCGGCTTTCAGTTTTTATTTAAAAGGCTTAATTGGAAGATTTTATTACTCCCAATTAGGCTTTTTAATTAAAAGGAAAAGTTGAAAGAGGCTGCAGGCAAATACTGCTGAAGCCCATATCAGCATAAAATCAAAGGAAATAAAAACAAAATTACGCTACTGTAAAACAGCAGTAACAGGCACAACTTTCAGTAACGTTTACCTCTGGTCATATTTAATGTTATGATAGCACACTGACAGTGATGAAGTGGACATGACTGATTGGAAAAACCAGAGCGAACCTAATGGAACAATAAAATTCATCAAAATGAGACTTAAAAAACCACATTAGCATTCAAGGCGAAAATCTACCAAAATGCACAGTTGACAATCCAAGTAGTTAGCAGCTCTAATTCACCAGCACAGCGCTGGCTCTACAGGCGAATGCAGACTCTCGAAATCTCTTTAACAAGCAGAATACTACGCATAAACAGTGTGGGTAATTGTTTATGTTGTAAGACGATTAGCTTTTTAATTTCGTTAAGGATTTTTTCGTTCCATATAAAGCCTTAGCTCGTCATTACTGTGGGGTTTTGCACTAGTGATGGTTTTTAACTCAAAATGAAATTAGAAGCAGCACTCGCTTGTATTTTGGGCATCTTTTAAATTTCATGCCATGTTTTAGAGCAAAACAGAGCTTCTTATATAAAGGTGAGTTTATCATCAGTGGTAACAGATACAGGTAGAGATATTAGATCTGTACCAGACACAATTTCATACCTAATAAACTAGGCTATTTATCCTGAATTTTATCAATTATATCAAGGGTCTGAAGAAGGTATTGAAAATAACTCTCATATAAGCTGTGGTATCAAAGAGTTATTTCTTCATGTTAGCTTTCTAACTCAGGATTAGATTAATATTTGCTCCCAAATAACAATACAAATTTTGGGGGAAATACATAACTGTCTCTGGAAGAAAGGGCAAACTGCTATGCCACCAAGGTTGATAGAAATCTTCGTGTTTATGTCTGACAAGTCACTTAGGGAGTTCATATTTTGGGCAGTGGAAGTCTTTACTAGAAGATAACGGACATGTAACAGAGCCTCTCTTCCTTTTTCTAGAGACAATAACCATGGAGTATCTTTCAGGAGGAGTGATTCACTAAATCTGCACACTGGGGACGGGGTATTTTGATTGTGTCATGGATTACAGTTTTCTTTGTTCTGCATATTCAATTTTCACAAAAAAATAAATTAATTCCTGTTTTTCCTGGCCTTGCAAACACTTTTATGACTTCTTATAGTAACTAGAATAAAGTGAAGTCGCTCAGTTGTGTCCAACTCTTTGCGATCCCGTGGACGGTAGCCCACCAGGCTCCTCCGTCCATGGGATTTTCCAGGCAAGAGTACTGGAGTGGGCTGCCATTTCCTTCTCTGGGAGATCTTCCCACCCAGGGATAGAACCCAGGTCTCCTGCTCTGTAGGCAGGTGCTTTACCATCTGAGCCTAGAATAAAACCCCAAATTTTATGCATAGCTTATCAAAGTCCTACCTGATTTGGCTCACAATTTCAGCCTCATCATGAGTCTTCTCTCTAGTTTACTCTTTTCCAATAGTAAAGATTTTCTTTTCATTCTACAGACACACTAACAAGCTCTTTCATTCCTTGGGACATTAGCATATGTCCTTCTCCATGCCTAATACTCCAACTTCCCAAACGCTAGTTTTCCTATGCCTCTCAAATTACATATAGTCTCACAGTAAAATTTACCTCTTCAAAGAGGACTTTTCCAATCATTGAGAAAGTCAATCACAGTTAATATCATATTCTGTCAAAATTCATATATTTATATACAAACCTAGACAGCGCACTTAAACGTAGACATCACTTTGCTGGCAGAGGTCCGTCTAGTCAAAGTTATTGCTTTTCCAATAGTCATGTATGGATAGAGAGTTGGACCATAAAAAAGGCTGAGCACTGGAGAATTGATGCCTTCAAATTGTGGTGTTGGAGAAGATTCTCGAGAAACCCTTGGACTATGAGAAGCTCAAACCAGTCAATCGTAAAGGAAATCAACCCTGAATATTCATTGAAAGGACTGATGCTGAAGCTGAAGCTCCAACACTTTGGCCACCTGATGCGAAGAACGGACTCACTGGAAAACACCCTGATGCTGGGAAAGATTTAAGGCTGGAGGAGAAGGGGATGATGGAGGATGAGATGGTTGGATGGCATCACCGATTTGATGGACATGAGTTTGAGCAAGCTCCACGAGTTGGTGATGGACAGGGAGGCCTGGCATCACCTGCAGTTCATGGGGTTGCAAAGAGTCAGACACGACTGAGCATTTGAACTGAACTGAACTGAATACTCCATTGTGTATATGTACCACAGCTTCCTTATCCATTCCTCTGCTGATGGACATCTAGGTTGCTTCCATTTCCTGGCTATTGTAAACAGTGCTGCGATGAACACTGGGGTACACGTGTCTCTTTCAGTTCTGGTTTGCTCGGTGTGTATGCCCGGCACTGGGATTGCTGGGTCATAAGGCAGTTCTATTTCCAGTTTTTTAAGGAATCTCCACACTGTTCTCCATAGTGGCTGTACTAGTTTGCATTCCCACCAAAAGTGTAAGAGGGTTCCTTTTTCTCCATACCCTCTCCAGCATTTATTGCTTGTAGACTTTTGGATCACAGCCATTCTGACTGGCGTGAGATGGTACCTCATAGTGGTTTTGATTTGCATTTCTCTGGTAATGAGTGATGTTGAGCACTTTTTTTTAATTAATTTTTGTCTGACATAAGTATAGTTACCCCTGCTCTCCTTGGGTTACCATTTGAACAGAATAACCTTTTTCCCATTCTTTAGCTTTGAGCCTATGTGTGTCCTCAATTCTGACGTTACTCTCTTGTAAACAGTATATATAATTAGGTCTTTTTTAAAAAACACATTCAGTCACTCTGCTTTTTTATAATTTAATCCACTTACAATTTGAGTAATTATTGATAGATAAGAACTTACTAAGGTCATATATTCATTGTTTCTTGGCTGTTTTGTGGTTCCCTTGTTCCTTTTCTTCTCTCTTGCTGTCTCCCTTTGTGAAGTGATGATTTTACATAATGGTATGCTCTGTGACTTCACTTTCACTTTTCACTTTCCTGCATTGGAGAAGGAAATGGCAACCCACTCCAGTGTTCTTGCCTGGAGATTCCCAGGGATGGCGGAGCCTGGTGGGCTGCCATCTATGGGATCGTACAGAGTCAGACACAACTGAAGCGACTTGGCAGCAGCAACAGCATGCTTTGATTCTCTCGATAGCTTCATCTTTAGTGTATCTAATGTAGGTTTTGCTTTGTGGTTACCATGAGGCTTACAAAAAATATCTTATAGATATAACAGCTTATTTTATGCTGATAACAACAGCTTGGCATACAAAAACCCTATTCTGTTACTCCTCCCCTCCTTTATGTTTTTGATGTCACAATTTACCTCTTTTATGCTGAACATTCATTAACAAATTATTATACTAATAGTTAGTTATTTTTAATATTTGTATCCTTTAATATTTTTACTAGAGTTAAGTGGTTAACATACTACGATATTACAATATTAGAGAACCAGTCCCTTCACATGCATGAGGAATTGGTTCCAGAACTCCCCCCAACCCAACATACACAATACTCAAATCCACAGATGCTCAAGTGCTTTATATAAGATGGCATAGTATTTGCATTGAAACTACACATGTCCTGTACATTTTAAATCATATCTGTGCTTGCTGCGCTGAGTTGCTCAGTCGTGTCTGACTCTGCAACCCCATGGACTGTAGCCCGCCAGGCTCCTCTGTCCATGGGAATTCTCCAGGCCAGAATACTGGAGTGGGTAGCCTTTCCCTCCTCCAGGGGATCTTCCCAACCCAGGGATCAAACCCAGGTCTCCTGCATTGCAGGTGGATTCTTTACCATCTGAGCCATCAGGGAAGTCCATAAATCATACCTAGATTACTTATAATACCTAACACAATGTAAATGCTATGTTAATAGCTAAAAATAAAATGCAAATGCTATATAAATAGTTGCTGGCTAGTGGCAAATTCAAGGTTTGTTTTTTGAAATTTTCTGGAATTATTTTTCAAATGTGTTTGTTCTGTATTTGTTTGCATCCATGAATGTGGAGTCCATAGATACAAAGGGCTGACTATACTCTGAATCTGAATACATACTTACCTTTACCAGTGTGTTGCATATTTTCATATGTTTTCATGTTACCAGTTAGCATCCTTTTATTTCAACTTGGAGAACTCCTTTCAGTATTTCTCGCACTATAGGTCTAGTAATGATATATTCCTCAAGTTTTGTCAAAAAAAAAATGTATTTTGCCTTCATTTGATAAAATACTCTTTGTTGGCAGTTGTTTGCTTCCTTTTAGCCCTTTGAATGTACAATCCTACTCTCTTCTGGCCTGTAAGACTTTGCTGAGAAATCCACTGATAGGCCTATTGGCATTCCCAGAGGAGTGACAAGCTTCTTTACTCTTACTACTTTTATGATTATCTCTTTGCCTTTGAATTTTGAAAATTTTATTATGGAGTGTCTTGGAGAAGATCTCTTTAAGTTGAATTTACTCGGGGATTTTTAGGTTTCACGAAGTTGGATGTCCAAATTTATTCCAGATTTGGGGAGTTCTCAGTCATTAGTTTTTTAAATAGATTTTCTGTCCCTTTCTCCTCTCTTCTCCTTCTGGGATTTCAGTAATTTTAGACTACGTATCTTGACTTTATCCGTAATTTATATGGGCTTTTTCACTCTTTTTCATCTTTTTGCTTTGTTCTCCTGTGACTCAGTAATTTCCAAAGTCCTGTCTTCTGTGCTGCAGATTCTTTCTTGCAGTTGATCCATTCCAATACGGATGCTCTCCAGGACACCTTTCATCTCATCCATTGTGTTCTTCAGCTCCAGAAATTTTATTCGGTTTTCTCTTTATTATTTATATCTCTTTGTTGGTCTTCTAATTTTGTTCATATGTTGTTATCCTAATTTTGTTTAATTGTCTTTCTGTGGTGTGTGTGTGTGTATTTCATTGAGCTTTCTTGAAGCCGTTATATTTATTTCTTTATCAGATGAATTGTAGATACTCATATTTTTGTATTAAGTTACTCAAAATTATTGTGATCCTTTTGTGATATCATATTTCCTTGATTTTTCATGTTTCTTGAAGCTTTGAATTGTCTTCACATTTGAAGCAGCAATCACCTCTAGTCTTTACTGACTGACTTTGGGAGAGGAATACTTTCTGTCAGCTCTGTTAAGGATTCTAAAGGCTTTCACAGATCTTCCATGGATACAAATACCAGTACTGACTTAATTTTCTATTGTTGTTATAATAAATTACCTTGAATGTAGTGGCTTAAAAACAACACAAATTTATTATCTTCCAGCTCTGGGAGTTAGAAGTCTGATCTGGGTCTCACTGGACTGAAATCCAGGTGTTTGCAATGCTCTGTCCCTTTCTGTTATGGTATGAATGCTGGGGGCCTCCCCAAACTCACATGTTGAAATTCTAATGCCTGGTGTGATACAATTAGTAAGTGCAACTTTGGGGATCTCCTTTGGTCGTGAAGCTGAAGCACTCAAGAACAGGACTAGTGCTCTTATAAACCAGATCTCAGAGAGCTCTCTATAACTTTCCACCATGTGAGAATATAACATGAAGTCTGTGACCTGGAACAGGGCCCTCAACCAATCATGCTGGCACCCTGATCTTGGATTTCCAGTCTCCAGAACTTTGAGAAATACATTTCTGTCATTTATAAGCCCTGTAGTCTGTGGTTCTGTTATAGCAGCCTAAATGCACCAAGAGACTTTCTGAAGCCTAAAGTGTTGGGCTTTTTGGCATTCACAGACACTACAAAACAAGGCAAGGGGTCTGCTTCCTCGCACTTCCCAATGTCTGCAGGATGCCTGCATTCCTCGGCTCAGGGCGCCCTTCTTCCCTTCCAAGCCACAGTTTTATGCCTCTCTGACCCTTCCTCATCGTCACAGCTGGATCTCGAAGCCCTTTTAAAGATTTCTGTGATGAGGATGGAGGCACCCAGATAAGCCAAGCTAATCCCCCCTCCCACTCCACAGTCCTTAACTGTAATCGCATCTGGAAAGTGTCGTTTTCCTCGGTTACAGGCCCAGGCATTAGGGTGTGGACTATGCGGGGAAGCCATTCTTCTATCTTCCGCACTTCTCTTTCCAAGTCTCAGTTCCCTCACACGTATAACAGGAGAGATAATGGTTCCTACTTCATAGGGTTATAAGGATAAAATGTGATTCTACACATGAAGCAGTTGGCCCAGCATCTGGCATATAATTGTGGCCTTAAAACTGTTAGCCACTCTCATAAATAATAACCTATACCTGCCCTGCCCACTCACTTTTAACAAAATCCACTTTCCACCACCACAAAATAGTCAGGATCACTAACTTTGAACCCTTTTTTATCACAGATTATTTTCTGTTTCTCAGAGAACAAATTTTTCTGTTTCCACTGGTTAATCTTAACATTTCAAAAACACTTGTCTCCTTTTCAAATAAACAGGAGAGGTAGTACCAAGAGTTACACTTGTACCAATGAAATTTTCAAACTGCCACTCACTAATGGGTCTTAGACTCCTTAAAAACTTCTCCTATGACTCTCCATGGATACTTTTCAATCTAAATAAACCCCACACTAATATTCATCGTAAAGATTCACATGTCTCTCTCCCCAAGGTCCAGAGCTGAAAGTGGTGAGGCAGCTAGCCAATCACCTTCTGTTTTCAGAGGGCCTGGCGCCCCAGTGTAACCAAATTGTCAAGGTTCACCTAGAGGATTACCTGCTAAATCACAAGTTTGAAGAAAACAATTTGGAGTTACCCAAGAGGAAACAACACACTTACTTATCTCTAGACTCTTCACACAGACTGTATTAAATTTTCCATAACCAAATTTACTGCAGAACTGAGAACAAGCATGCAATATTTGTGCTGAAAGTTTTTGATATTTGAAACTGCCTTTTATAAAGAAGCTTAAAACGTAGTGCAATTCCCCATCTCTTTGGCAAAACTCATTTTTTTTCCATTTTGGAAAACTTGCCTGGCCATCTAAATCCTCCAGAATACAAAGTAAAAATCAGTTCAAAACACAGGACATAAATTAAACTAGATAGTGGTTTCCACTGTTAAGATTTTTTTTTCTTTTTTTTTTTCACTGTTAAGATTTTTAAACACTATATTTGATGTCACTGAACTGTTCAAGAATTCTTTTAGCACCAATTTCTGTACATTTTTAAACCAATAAAATGCAAATACTCAAACAAATGAAGGGAAAAAGGAACAAAAGATGACATAAAAATACCCTTTTAACAATTACTAAATATATATTAAAATATAGCAATTGATGAGCCAAATGCTAATGAACTCTTAGAAAACTATTAAGCCTTCTTCCAACACAAGGCACTCACTGCATTAGGTGTACAACATAGGAATTTAGAAAACACGCAGAATTCAGCCAAATAGATTTGTTGTAGTCAACATTCACAGACGTTAAAAAAGAAAGCATGTTTTGTTTGAAAAGGGCACCTCAATTCCCATCCCTGCCATCAAGTGAAAGGGAAAATATATGGGGATATCAACTGTGAAATGTCAGCATACTAAGTAGGGTATATAGCTTGTGTTTCTTGATATGAAAGGGAAAGATCCCGGTGACTGCTATTTGAAAGTCCATCTGCCACAGAGCTAGACTGTACTTTCCATGTTCTATAAAGCCGCTCGGGGGGACATGCAGAACGCAGAAGCACTGTCTCCAAACATCGCCCCATCACCACCCACAGCTGTTCACGGGAGTGCCAGAGAGAATTCGGTGTGCTAAAGAAAATAAATTTAGAAATAAAAAGAGCTTCTGAATTTAAACAAGAAAACGGAAGACCTGAAGCAAATGATATGGTTACCTTACCCTGTGAGACAAGCGTGCAGGAATGAATGAATATTATAAGATTTTTCACTAAGCCAAACGCAACCACAAACTGTAGAGAGTTGAGCTCTTCTGTTGTCACTACCGAAGGGGGGAAGTGAGCTAGTCCAAAGCAGCAGTGCAAAAGGCAGATAATGAAGCTGGAAACTGAAATGGTGATACACTGTGTCAAACCCTGTAGATTACATGGATATTTACTACAGCTCCATTTCAGATTCCACTACACGCACATACCATCTTAAAGAATAATTTTAAAAGCTCTCATATTGTCATTTCAAAAGCAAAAGGAATGTTCTCTACATGGACGCATCTGAATTCATAAATGGCAGTAAGTCACAATATCTTTATATGTTTCTCAAGAACACCCTAATCACCTCCCAGATTTAACAAGATGACATCAAAACTATAAACAGGATCGTTTCCCACACAACGATATCACAGACATCTCTGGGAAGAGCGGGACATTGCAGTGTAAAGCGCACACGGAAAGGAGAAGTGCAACCAGACCACCCGGGCTTTATGAGCAAACATCAAAAGAGCAATAACGTGTGGAATTTAGCCCAAATCCTGCTGCCCAGGCCAGTCCTTTTGCTTTTCTCACAACGGTAAGTTGGCTGGAAACTTTGAAAAGATAGGATACTGTCGTTTGAGATGGATTTTGCTTTGAAAATATGGTCTGATAGATCACGCTACAAAACATAGTTTGATAGATGGCTCCAAAAGGAAACGGGCAGCCAAGTGGAACAAGTGCACTCAGGAAAACATGCTTTCCACACCAACTTGGCCAAGAATAAGACTGTGGGAAATACATTGAGGTTTGATTTGATGGTTCTCTTAGCAAAACAAAAATCCAAACCAAAAAAAAAAAAAAATCCTCTTTCATATCAATGACAAGATGGTGGCATTTGTCTTTGTAAAATCAGTGCAGTGATGGCTTGTACCATGGCATGTATCCCATTAATCTGTCTTGTTGTTTAGTCGCTCAGTGGTGTCCAACTCTTTGTGACCCCCCTGGACTGCAGCCCACCAGGCTCCTCTGTGCGTGGGGTTTCCCAGCAAGAACACCGGAGTGGGCTGTCACGTCCTTCTCCAGGGGATCTTCCCCACCCAGGATCTGAAGCAGCGTCTCCCACACTGGCAGGCGGGTCCTTACCACTGAGACGCCAGGGAAGCTCAACTGGGACTCAGATTTACAGTCCACAAAGTATACTGGTGTGACACAGTTTAAGAAATATATCTAGTTAATGAGATCCAAAACTTTTATTTGCTTTCCCTCAATCATCTGGATAATTTGTCTAAAACACTGCTCTCTTCTACTGTATCTTTTTAAATGATTCTGGCTGAATAAATTTTACTCATTTTTCAGTTGTACCTCCTCCCCCATTTCATATTAATCCGCCATCCTATTTTTCAGAACAGAAAAATCAGAAACACACTCCATATTTTACTAACATAAAATGATGGCAGAAAAACATCAGAAGCCAAAATATTCTTATTTTTTTCCCTTTTCTTCCCATTAACCAGCTTAGAAAAGGAAACCAAAAAAAAACAAGAGTCTGTCTTGCTTGAGCTTTTAATTAGCTCATCTCCCAAAAGAGGTTAAGGCAGTGTTGTTAAGCGCTGTTCTGGTTTCAAATAATTACCTGAAATGAGAGTCTAGGGCTGGAGTAACTATTGCCTCATTAACATTCATCGCTATTTCTCTAGCATAAAGTGAAAGAAAAATAGTATTAAAAGAAAAAGAAAAGGTACAATTACAAATAGTGTACACAATTAGAAAAACAATCTCGGCACAGACCATCTTTCCCCAGACACTGTTTGACCGCACACTCTGTGACGGTCACGTAAGAGCCACATTCTTGAAACACACCTATCTAGAACAAGTCTCATATGTGTTTGTACTTTCCATGCAAAGACTCTTCCACTTCGGTGGGCCCCAGAACCATCTGGGGAGCTTATTAAAAGTTAAGATTCCCAGGACTCAGAAGATTCTGACGCAGCAGGTGTAGTGTGGGGCCTGCGAAATCTGAACACCCCAGGTTGATTCTCATTCAGCACACGTATGGATCATACATGGAGAAATACTTCCCTAGAGACCGTGCGCTACATCTTCTACCTATCAGAAGAAAGAGGATTCCCTGAATAAACCCTAACCCTAATAAGATGAAAATCCAGCCACAATTTTGTCTCACCGCCCACTCATGAATGGGTAGAAGCTAGTGCACCTACCCTACGCTGAAGCTTCTGGTGCCGGTCCTTAGTACGCCCAGAAGGGATTCCTTTTATTTGAAGTAGGCTCTGTTCTAGCCTTTGGAATCCTATTTTATAACAAATGTTTTCCTCCGCCGAGCCCTCAATCTGACAACGTAGACAGTGTAGGCAGACCCACAGAGGACTGGCAGGGCCACAAACCCAGTGAAAATCCTCCGGAGGTCACACGAGACGACCCTTTCCTACAGAGAGATGCAGAGGCCTCAGCTGTTTGAGATTGGGGTAAAGCGTTAGTCGCTCAGGCGTGTCTGACTCTTTGTGGCACCATGGGCTGCAGCCCGCCAGGGCTCCTCTGTCCATGGGCTTCTCCAGGCCAGAATACTGGAGGGGGTTGCCATTCCCTTCTCCAAGGGATCTTCCTGACCCAGGGGTTGAACCTGCATCTCCTGCATTGGCTTCCTGTGCCACCTGGGGGTAAAGCTATGTGTGATTGTAAAACAGACGAGGAGAACAGAGAACAGAAATACCAAAGGAGAGTATCTCTTCTAAAGATAGAGGATACACACGAAAGAGTAAATTCAAACGATATGGAACTTAAGAGTGAGAAGACAAGATATCTTTCCTCAGATCTAACCTTCCAGCTCTGTTCTCCTAAAACAGATATTTCAACGTCTTTATTTTTAGTTATTTTACTGGTCACTATCACCATAATATATCTGCATGTGTCTCCCTATTTATAAAGGCCAGGCAGCTTCTCATGTTCCCTCATCATGAGAGATGAGGGATTTGGTACCTACCTAGCTCTCCTCATTTCTCTCCCGGGCCTATTATTTATTACTCATTTGAGATATTCCCAGTGTTTGCCTCTATAATTTTAAATTATGTTTAAATTGCTAGTTTTGAATTAATTATCTCAGGCAGTATCTAAAGATGCTTTGAAAAATGAGGGAATTAGCCCATATCCTTCCTAAAGGTAAAATGTTCAAACCATTTTCTTAATCACTAACTTACGTGTTAGGTGACTAACCTGAGGCAAATCTGTTGAAATCATTCTCTCTTCTATTCCTCGGCAGCAGTATGTCAGACAGGTATACTGTGGAGAATTGTTATAGAGTTTCTAAAACCTTATATTTGACATAAATATGAACTGATCTGACTGTTCTCATACATTATCATTCCAATAGACATCATTATCTTCTTGTAGCTTTGATATGATACATGATTTTGACTCACACTACATGACTCTCCCATGTTAATAGAAAGTTTATGCTCCATCTTAAGGCCTCCCAGGCAGCACGCCTCATTTCAGCTCCATGGAAGCCCTTCTTCTTTGACAGTGTCCTTGATTTGTAATCAAACTTCATCAGTATCATCCAAGAGTAATAAAACATGTATTGCAGAAAAAAAGAAATTTACCCAATAACATCCTAAAACAAAGACAAGCTATCCATTCTGAAAGAATGATTGATTTCAAACAACCTCATTGGCTTAGTTTTGCTAGAGAATAAATAACGGAAATTGCTCAAAAGCTAACTTATAATGAGACAAATAGCAGAGCCATAAGTGAGAACTTAATGAATCTCAACTACTGAAGTCATGGCATTGCTGGAACATGAACCAAAATGGCAGGCTCACCTATCAATTACTCATTCTTATGCCCCACAGGAAGGTGACTTCTTTCATTGTTTCTTTGAGCAACAATATAGACATTGAATCAAAAGAAAGAGAAATAAACACTAAAATTACAAATCAAAGGACACCTTTTACAAGAATTCTATGTCATCTGCAACTAGAGACACAATTGCTTTTTTTTGTTTGTTTTAAGCACACTTGCACCACACAGAGCATTAACTTTCAGTATCATCATGAGGCTAATTTATGTTATCAATCTTGGATTTTCCTGGAATCAATTTTTTAATTTTCCCGGTAGGAAGTTACTGTCTCTTGGAAAACATACAGGATTATCCAATCACACAGTGCCTTTTAAACATTTATCGCAAGGCTTTGTGGAAAAGTGTAAACCTTTATGCAAGTTTAAAAAGTCACACACTATTATGGGATCCATAGTGATTCACAAATAAATACATTCTACAAGAGTAAGTTATTCAATGCCAAAATGATTATTAGGAAATTAATAAGATATATTATATCATACTATCATAACATAAAGCTTTAAATAGATATGTCTGTTATCTAAAGAAAAAAATTAACCAACAAAATGCTCAAACAGTGAGAAATTAAAATATATCCAGTGAGGCTGAGTTCGAATATTTCATAAGCATCTATTCAATGGATATGATGCAGAGATGAAAAGCCACATTAGCAAACAAACAATAGCCAAGACGTGTGGGGTGGAAAAGTCGAAAAGGTACAATATGTGTTTTATTTTTTAAAAAATCACAATTAGATTCAAAATATTTTACAATGCAAAAATAATAATTTTAATGTACATATTAGATAGCTTATCTTATATATACCATTTAATGATATATCAGGCAGAAATGAGTTTAAAACATTTTATAAATTATTGGTTCTGTAGGCAGAAGACAGGATTATAATACTTGAATTTTTGGAAGTATGAGTTATGTTGAAACCTAAAACCCATTTTGAAAAAGCTTAATCTACAAGCTGATGGTTCGAGGTTAGTTACTGTGTGAAGAAGCACTGGGCTTCCCAGCTGGCTCAGTGGTGAAGGATCCAGCTGCCAGTGCAGGGGATGCAGGTTCAGCCCCTGGGGCGGGAAGATCCCCCAGAGAAGGGAATGATGATCCACTCCAGGATTCTTGCCTGGAGAATCCCACGGACAGAGTTATGGACAGATACCCGTGTCCATGTGTGCGAAGTCCTTCTGTCCTCTCTAACTCTTTTGCGACCCCAAGGCTGCAGCCCGCCAGGCTCCTCTGTCCGCGGGATTCTCCAGGCAAGAATACTGGAGTGGGTTGCCCTGCCCTCCTCCAGGCATCTTTCTGACCCAGGGATCGAACAAGCTTCTCTCACATCTCCAGCATTGGCGGGCGGGTTTTTCACCACTAGAGCACCTGGGAAGCCCAGATTATGTGATAGAAGCTTCATCTTGGGTTTGAGATTTTCCCAAGAGGAAGAAAAATAATGGTTAGCAAAATCCTAATTCTAACTAAATCTTTCAACTTTCTATTCATGAATCAGAATTCTACCCCTAGAATTTATTCCAGTAGAAAATATTTCCCTGCTCTAGAGACTATTCAATATAATGGTTTTTGTTATTATTCATAGAATAAACTGGTACCAAATGGTAAGTAATTCCATAGTTGCAAATGTAGCATCAAAAGTACCAAGAAATCACAGTTCATGAATATAAATGATTATGGTCAACTCAGTATTTCATAAGAACAATCATTACGTTATGTCAACGTGCAATGGACCCTCTTTACCACAGAATTTATACTAGCCTGTGGTGAACAACAATTTTTAGATACGAATGTTTTTGGTTTCAGCAATTTCCACGGCATTCTCTATATATTACAAACACTTGGTAACAATAGCTACTATTCACTGTGCAACATGACCCTAATGTTAGCTCAGAGTTACAGCTTAGTGGTCACAACAATTGAGTTCAAGGGAAGTTCACTCAGGGTTGTTCATGGTTGTTTCCTGAGACTTCAAATTGAGCTCCTGCAGAGGCAAATCTTCTAAGTGCTAGTACAATTCAGATTCAATTTTTATTATTTTCATTATTTTGTTACAAAGATCAGGAAACGAAGGATAGACCAAAGACTAGAGGGAGAAAAGCAGAATTATTATAATGGTGAAGGGGCTGAACTGAATTCTCCCAGGACGGCTCTGAAGTTTCAACATGTACTTTCCAAAGCCACTTTAAGAAGAAAACCAAGGACTGGATTAGTGTTGTAGTTTGACGAAACGCTGCTCTTTGAGCCTCTGACACTGCTCTGCCTTTGTGAATGCTGTTCCCCCTTTGAGCCACGGCCAAACTGCATCCAGTCTTTCACGGATCAAATGTCCAACTTCTTCCATTAAGTCCTTTTTGATTATTTAAACCAATATGAATGTATTTCAACGTTTAATAATTAGAGTTTAAACAAACCAATTTAGCATAGAATTAGGTAGAGTATCTTTAGAGTAATCGAGCAGAAGGCACAAAGGTTTCCCACATATACCTGCTTTTGAACACAGACAACCTCCCTCTTTATCAACATCCTCCATCAGAGAGGCACATTTGTTACAACTGATGAAACTGAACCAGCACGTCATTACCCACTGTCTGGCATCTGTATGAGGCTTCCCTCTTGGTGGTGTTCATTCTGTGAGTCGGGATACATTGATGACGGCATGTATCCACCATGATAGTACCATATTTGGCAATTTCACTGCCAATTTATCCTTTCCTTCTTCCTAACCCCAACAACCACTGATATTCTTTTTTATTGTCTCTATAGTTTTGCCTTCTCCCAAATGTCATACAGTCTAACAGTATGCAGCCATTTTTATATTAGTTTCTCTCGCTTAGTAGTATGTATTTAAGATTCCTCCGTGTCTTTTCCCAGCTTGGTGGCTCACTTCTTTTTCACACCAAGTAATAATCCGGTGTCTACATGTACCCCAGTCTATCCATTCACCTATTGAAAGGCCTCTCAGTTGCTTCCAAGTTTGGGCAATTGTGAATAAAGCTGCTGTAAACACAGGAGTGCAGGTTTTTGTGTAGATACAAGTCTTCAACTCCTTTGGTAAATACCCAGGAATGTGCCTGCTGGATCGTATGGTAAGAGCAGGCATAGTTTTACAAGAAACCACCAAACTATGCTCCAAAAGGACTATACCATTTGTGTTCCTGAATACAAAAGAGTACAAATCGCTACTATTTATTTAGTAGCAATAAATGAGTTTCTGTTGCCCCACATCCTTACCAGCATTTGGTGTTGTCAGTATTCTGGACTTTTAGCTACTCTGATGGGTGTGAAGTGAGCGGTATCTCTTTGCTCTAATCCACAGTTCCCTGATAACATTTGATGTGAAGCATCTCCTCATGTGTTTACTTGCCATCTGTATATTTTCTTTGGTGACGGATCTGTTAAGACCTTTGACCCATGTTTTTTAAGTTGTTTATTTTCTTGTTGTTGAGTTTTAAGAGTTCCTTCTATATTTGGGTCAGAGTTCTTTATCAGCTTTATCAGGCTTTTTCAAATTTTCTCTGACTTGTCTCTTGATTCTCTTGATGTTGTTTTTCACACAGAAATTTTTAAAATTAATGAAGTCCAACTTGCCAATTCTTTCTTTTTGAATCACATCCTTTGTGTTGTATCTGAAAAGTCACTGACAAATCCAAGGTCATCTAGGTTTTCTCCTATTTTATCTTTTAGGAGTTTTATAGTTTTGCATTTTACATTTAGGTCTATGCTCTACTTTGAATTAATTTTTGAGAAGGGTACAAGGTCTGCATCTGGATTCAATTTTTATTTGCAAGTGGATGTCCGGTTGTCCCAGTAGTAATTGCTGAAGACCATCTTTCACCATTTGTGGCCTTCGCTTCTTTGTCACACATCAGTTGACTATATTGATGGAGGTCCATCTCTGAGCTCTCCACTCTGCTCCACTGATCCATTTGTTTAGGCTTTTCTACTGTTGTTTCATAGTATGTCTTGAAGTGGGGTAGCATCAATGTCCCCTCATGCTGTTTTTTTATATTTTTTCCTTTTTATATAATCATAATTAATAATATTTCCAGCTTTGATTCATGCTATATGCCAAAGAAAATGCTTGGCTAATGTAAATCTAGTGGGTTCCCCTAGAATCTAGAGAAAAGTCAAGTTTCCTGGTTAAATGGGAAAAGGGGACAAAATATAAGCCAAGAGGTAGTGTGTAACCTGCTGGTGCGAAATACTTGACTGTCCATATTGAATGTCCCTGCAGTTAAGGGAAACTAATTTGTGTAATGCACATTTTCTTGGCCCCGTGAGTTAATTAGTTGGTAAATGTGAATACAATAGCTGGTACTTCCGCTTAGCTCCCCTCACTTCCTCTTGAGATGAGTGTTCCTGCAGAGGACACAGACTTGCCCCTCTTCCAGGCTGTAAGCTTTATCTGGGTGGGGCTCCTGCATGGGCCACAACCCAGAGGAGAACCCGGCATCAGAACAAGGAATCTGCATGATCTTGGAATTTCTGCATGCAAGTCTATTTGGGTAGCAGATATCAATCTACTTGCTCTGCCTACCCTCTGTTAGTAATAAACATTATTTTTGCCTCTATAGTTCTTTTGGATTTTTCTCTCAACATCTTTTCAGATGTTGAAAAAGGATGCTTTTTGTTGGAGCTCTCTTGAGAGACCCACAAACCCATTTTTGTAAAATTCTGAATGTGTGTTTACTTAAAAATCTAAAAAACAATTATATCAAAGTGAGAAAATTACAGACAACTCAGTTTTGCATCTTTGCATATTCTAAACTTCTATGAATGTATATCATAATTAGGAAAAAAGGTTAAATATATATATTTTTCAATAAAATGTTTATCTCCTCCTTGGGAAAAAAATAATTGGTCATACATAGTCCTTACATAAGGTGTTGTCTGCAAACGCTCACTATTCTTATTTTAGGCATTAAGCAGTATTTCAGTAATGAGTCCCCAAATGGATTGCACAGTCAGGAGAAGCTTGCAGGAATTCTCCTGCCTCCTATATTATTAAGAACCTTCTCTAATCAGCTAACAGACTCTTGCAGTAATCAAAGAACACTGCCTCCCTTTAGCAGTTACAGATCTACATGACGTTTCTAAAACACATCACCACGTTGCCTTCCCATGGGAGACACAGCATCCCTTTGGTCCAGTAGAAGCCATAGTGCGCTTTAACGGTGACATTTTCCTCTAAATATCACTAACTTTCACAGAAGCCAGCACCTTCAAAGGGCTGGAGGCAGCAGGCTTGGAATCAGGAGACATTTATTCCCTTCTCTATTAGTTTCTGCTCACTTAGCCTGGCTTCATTTTGACCACCCAAAAAATGAGAAAAATAACGCTTGTTTGTTTCTTAACAGTAACACCAGGAAAAGAAATGGGAGTCTATAGAGAAAGGCTACAATCTGAGACTTTTACAGATAAAGAAAACTACACACACATGAACGTTCAGAATCGTTATTATGTAATTAATTTCAGCAGTTCATCCGTTTAGGTTATATAAGAATTTTTTAACTCAAGATGAACTTAAATATGAGACAGTTTTCTCCAAAGATCACTAACTTTCACAAAAGCCAGGAGCTTCACAGTGCTAGAGGCTGGCTGAGTACCAAAATGGCAGAGAAGCAAGCCCTTTGTCTCAAGGAGGAAAGCTGGTGTTCTCCAGCTCCACATCACCCTTGAGAGCTTCTTTCCCCAATCAAGAAATGAAAAATCACTTGTATGTGGCAAGTTAACCAAATAATAGTGGAAGAATGCCAGTTCTAGGAAAAGACGTTTTGATGGATGTGAAAGGAATGAAATCAGATTCCTGCTTTATTAAACAACAACGGATCGGTGTTCTACCCACAAGAGGAAGCTTACGAAGGAAGAGAACAGTTGTGCCAGGGAGCTGAAGCCCACAAACATCTACAGCAGTTTGAAAAGGACAAAAGCATAAAGTACCCAGAGCATAAACAGCACGAAAGCAAGTGACATCTGATAGAAAACAAGAGACGCAGTAGAAAGGCATTGCAGCTCGAAGGCAGAAAGGCGCAAACGAGACTCAAGGAAAAAGCTTGTTTTTATGAATCTGAACACACTGGCAAGACCAGGGACAGAGAAAATGACCTTTCCAACTTTTCACGGCTATAGACATCAAATAACTGGGAAAGGCCACATTAAATAGCTTTTTTTTTTTTTTTTTGCAAGAGTTTTGCTTTTTTTTTTTAAATAATTGAATTAATGAGCTTGATTTCAGTGTCCTTTAAAAAAAAAAAACAAGTAGCCAAAAGAAATAAGCCAGTGTTGACAAACACAGCATTAGGAGATCCTTAAATGTGCTGCAATAGTTAAGCTCGCAGCTTAGAACTGAGCCCAGCTGTGACCTTAGGGTGGCAGCTGCAACACACGTAGAGGGTTAAAAGTGTCTTTAGAAATCGGGGAGATGGGTTTTGAGGGTTTGCGTTCCCTTTTTGAAGTGATCATTTTGCCTGATTACCTCAGAGGCTTAAAGGAGATCAAAAGCTCCAGATGCTGTAATCTACTTTGTTGGAAAGAACTTCTAACTGAATCAGACATGGATAGAATACAATTACGTAAAAAGTAATGAAGTCTCCGATCAAGATTTGGAGCAGCAGTGTTTGGACTGGTCTAATTTCTTTACTGTTTCTTTTACAAAAGACATTGGTCGTTGGAAACATGCATTGCTTCCAAAATGCCAATAACTCCTGTTTAGGATGGGAGAAAAGACGATCAGGGAAAAAATTCTTGGGGACTCTTTCTATATTTATGTTGTTGCTATGAAAATTATAGTCACATAAGAGAGTGGGGATGGCATGGATATACAGGCATAATGAAAAGGGATAAACATGGCTTCATATTTGAATTTATGACAAAGCATTTGGACAGATCTGGCAAAGCCCAACTCCCAACAAAACCAGATGGAGCCGCATATCACAGAGAGAAGCTCACAGGAGCTTTCCTTTAGAATGCAAAAACAAATCCCCACTTCTGAACATTTTTTAAACAGTGTGTCTATATATTTGTTCTTCATATCTTGGCCAATCCTCTCCAGATAACTTCTGTACTCAAACTTTGAGAAACAGAAAATGATAGAGCAGTTGAGATGTTTGCTTTCAACTCAGTATTGACAGTCAGTAGGGCAAAAAAATATTTCTTAACACGCACAGGGCTCATAACACTATTGTGGGCACTTGGAGGTACATATTAAAGAAAAAGCATTGTTTTTGAACCAAAGAAAATGAATGGTGATGTTATCGATGATACGGGACACATATGTTCAGAAATTCATTAGAGGAAGAAGCCAAATGTAAGAGATGCAAGAAGGCATTTCTGACAAGAAACTGATCGTTTTGCTTTTCACTTTTGCTGTGAAAGAGCTCACGCTGAGGATCAGCCAGCCTCTCCTTGCTACACACTGCCACCTACAGGCCATCCCGCGACGGCTGGAGAGGAACTTGTTTTTTTTCTCAGGACTGAAAGTAAATGTCCTAATTAATTTCATGATGCCCCTATTTCTCATGCAGCATTAAAGTTAACTACGCAAATGCACACTGGATCTTATGTCTATAATCATAAAATAAAAGCACTGCCTAGGGTTTGAGATGGGTTTAGGAAAACTGAAAAAGACCCTTCCTGCACATAACATTTCATAGCATGGCATATTTTCATTCCTGTTCCATTTCATTTCAGGAAGCAGATTATCAGGACTAGGTGGTCAAAAAATTCTGAGTAAGGATCCCAGTTCTGCTAACTGAGATAAATATAATATGCAAATGCAGCATTTAATGAAGGCTTTTGATGACAGTGCTGGCTGGCAGGAGGAGTATTTTTACCTAAATGTTTAATTATCTGTGATGCAAGTAGCCACCACTTCTCAAGCAAAACATCACCAATGTTTACATTTAAAAGATTTGGATTTTTTAGATCATCTTTTTATAAACATAGAAAAAAGAAGTTAAAAATAGAAAGACTTTAAGTGACACACTTTTTTTTTTTATCTTTGAACTGTCACTTTTTATTTTTGGTGGCTGAACAATACTACAGTTTTTTCCCCACACACTTTTAAAAATATACAAACTCAAGGATTAGTATCTGCTGTGTATAAATAAAATGACCAAAATATCATGGTTATTAGGAGAAGACCATTATGAATTTAAAGACACAATTTGGTTCTTTCAATTAGGAACAAGAACATTATGACATTTTCCCTTTGGAAAGAATTATCAAATTACTTGCTTGAAAAAAAAATTGATCAAATCAGGCCAGAAAAGCAGCTTCCATGGCAACCAATGCATTAGAAGATCATAGATGTTCTATATCCTCATTTAGCATCTTGACTGATATAAATTCAGAGAGATTTAGTAAGCCATAGATGAACTGAAAGCTAAATTTGATCACACTGATTGGTGAAAGCTACAATAAAATTAGTGGCGAAAAAAATCAACAGATTCCCAAAGATGGATTGTGATTTTTGTTAAATGTTTTAAACTCTCCCTTAACGTGAATTAATCAGAAACAGTCTTACACTTTAAAAATCTTTCTGTTTGTTCCACTACAAATGTTTGGCTGGAAATTTCTATATACATCACATTTCTGTTATTCAATTCACATCTTAAATGCATTGGAGAAGCTCCCTGTTTATAGGAATCATGCAGTGGCATCATTTTGTAAAACAAAATCTTTATGTAGTACAAATAGTAACAATTTTCTCTCCTCCATGTATTTGTTAAATAATGATTCTCCAGATATTGAATTTTCTTAAGGTAATACAGCCATAATTTGCAGATAACAAAATACCAGGAGACACGTTCAGAAATTACTCGTTGAGAGTTCAAAATTTAAAGATACCACACTGCAAAAAAGAATTTGTACAAGCTGATTATCTCGTATTTTCCTGTATTGTAAATAATAAGCATTTGTGTATTAATCTGGTCTACTGACAGACAACCAGTGGGTAAAGAATCCTCCTGCCAATGCAGGAGACACGGAAGACGCAGGTTCCATCCCTGGATCGGGAAGATCCCCTGGAGGAGGAAAATGGCAACCCACTCCAGTATTCCTGCCTGAAAACCCCATGGGCAGTAGGGTCGCAAGAGTCAGACACAACTGAGCGACTCACACACACACACAAACTCACACACACACACACACACACACACACACACACACCGACAGGCAATAAGGATCCTGCAATTCGGGTTCTCAGGTTGAGTTTGCATGCTAAGTTGCTTCAGTAGTGTCCAACTCCTTGCAACCCCACAAGGACCACCAGGCTCCTGTGTCCCTGGAATTCCCCAGACCAGAAGTGGGTTGCTGTGGAGTGGAGTGGGTTGCCGTTCCCTTCTTCACAGGTTGAGTTTAGCATAGCAAAAACTCAAAGGCCTGGTTATACTATGCACTCCAACACCAGAGGGAGGAAAATAATAAATTAATTCTTCCTTAGTTAATAAGCTTTATTGTAGCTACATTTCCTTTCCTTTTCTTTTAACACTAACTGAAACCTGCAATATGTTGTATCATTCTGGGTTGGTGTGGTGTATATCTAATGCAGCTTGCCTGTTACATCTAACGACTGACCATATGAAAGACGCGCCCCCTCAAAGGAATAAAAGATCTCATTTAAAACTTTAGATGAGAGTCTATTTTGGGGGGAGAATTTCTCTCCATATAATTTCAAGATTTGAGTTGAAATTCAGCATTTTAGTAGTGATACAATATAGAACAAAAATGTTATCTTGATTCTTTATTCTTATACAGTGTTTTTGTCTGAACTTAAAGGCTTTTAAGTTCGCTGTCTTATTTCTCAAAATGAGGATGGTATTTTACTCCAAATTATTTTAAATATTTGAAAATTATTTAAGACTCTGCAAGCCAACAATCACTTTTGCCTAAAATACTAATTTCCCCAGAAGAAACATACTATGATTCTTTTTGGCAAATAATTAGGGGAAAGGGTTTGGTTCTATTTTGAATTAATTAGAGAATTACTTCCATTTTGCCATCTTGGTTCCTATTTGTAAGAGAAGACTGATCACAGGTGTGACTGTATTAGAAATTTTAATACTTATGTTGCAGGAGGGGAAAATACACATTTTGTATAGAAACATCTGATAATGACCGTGCCTGTGACAGGCCCTTTGAAATTTAATAAGGCATTTATATAACACATCGGTTTTGACTAGATCACAACATCATACAGATCATCTCACCGGTTTTCACCACAGTCTTGACAGACAGGATGTCCACCCTGAAGCTAGTGGGTTGGGGACATGAATGATGACCCACGTTTACGTTTGGTCTGAAGCTTGTAACTACTCTGAGCTCCTTGAGGGTGAGCAGAATGTCTTATCATCACATCTCCCCTGCTGAAGACACTGCTTTGTACAAGTTGAAAACTAAAATGAATTCATGACTCTCTGCCTCCACACTCCCTTTATCTTCACAGATCCCTACCTAAGTCCACCGAATCATACACCATCATGACGTATTTCCATGCAGCTAAATTAAGCATGGTGAAGAACCCGCCTGCAGTGCAGAGGACCCCAGTTCAATTCCTGGGTCAGGAAATCCCCCTGGAGAAGGAATAGGCTGCCCACTCCAGGATTCTTGGGCTTCCCTGGTGGCTCAGATGGTAAAGAATCTGCTTGCCTTGTGGGAGACCTGGGTTCAATTTCTGTACTGGAAGAGCCCCTGGAGGAGGGCATGGCAACCGACTCCAGCATTTCTGCCTAGAGCATGCCCATGGACAGAGCAGCCTGGTGGGCTACAGTCCATGGGGCCACAGAGCTGGACACGACTGAGCAACTGAGCACAGCCCACAGGCCACGTGTAGAAGAGGAATCTTCCATGCAGCTATTCTCCAGATGAAACAAGAGCAATCCTTCTCCTTTTTCTTTGAAAACTGGAAAATGAAATAACTTGGAAACCATGGCGCGTAAGTCTAGGCCGTCATCTAAGAGACATGATCCAGCTGACTGGAGGGTGTCAATAGAGTAGTAATTTATCCAAGGCTAGCCGCAGGCCTTAGTCCACTACCGTGGCTTAATTAACGTCCGTGGGGATTACTCATTTCTTCAGAAGAAACCTAGAATGCGTCCATCTGAAGGCCTGGATGGGACACTGAAAGGCCTGGTAGCAGCAGTCCCTCACGACGGCCCCGTGGGCTGCACCCCTTCCCCACCCTGCGCTGCTCTTCACTGCCGCCCTGCATCTCAGGCCCTGGTCCTGCAAGGATGCTCTGGAGACTGACAGAATGTGGCGGAAATGATGATACCTTTCTTCCGAGATGACGTTATACATAACTTCCATCTTATGCTGTCCTTCCCTCTGCGCGTGTGTCTTTCTCTTCAGTTGAAGTCTCCAACTAAAAGCCTGCAAGGAACCAAGGCTTCCCTATAATCACATGAGTAAGTTTCAAAGTAATTCCAGATCCCAAGTAGAGACTTGGGATAACAGCGACCAGCCTACAGGTTGGCTGCAAACTCTTGAGAGGCTCAGATGCATAATCCCAACTGAGTTGCTCCCAAATTTCTGACCCTCAGAAACTGTGGGATAATCAAGGCTCATTCTTTTAAGCTGCTATGTTTGGCACTAATTTGTTTCACATAAATAGATAACTAATACAGATTTGTAGATATATCTAAGGATTTTATGCTTTTGCAGTTTGAAAGTATGAGTGTAGAATTAAATGGTTTTTTTTTTTTAGTGCAAAAAGTGAACATCTAACTACATAAGACATGATCAGGATCTGGTTTTCCTACACTAAAGTTTGTGTGCCTGTGTGCTCGGTTGCTTCAGTCGTGTCTGACTCTTTGCGACCCCATGGACTGTAGCCCACCAGGCTCCTCTGTCCATGGGATTCTCCAGGCAAGAACACTGGAGTGGGTTGCCATGCCCTCCTCCAGGGGATCTTCCTGACCCAGGGGATCAAACCTGGGTCTTCTGCATTGCAGGCAGATTTTTTACCTCTGAGCCATGGGGGAAGACCCAGACTAAATTTTACAACTCCTAAATCATGGACATTGGGGAAATCTAAAAAGGTTTGTAATGAACACTTTCTGCTATGATAAAGAAAGCTTTTAAGACATGAGGGAGTGGAGAATATTCCTGGATCAAAATACTGAACTAACAGTATGAAAAATAAACTCAACATAAAAAGAATAATGATCAAAGTGATGCTAAATAATTTACAGAGAAAGAGTTTTGTAATAAAACAAGGCCTTATGGGCTTAGGGTCTATATCTAGAGCAGATTGGAATATGAATGTCTCATAAGTTAAAGACATAAAGAAGCCTGAGTACCAAAGAATTGATGCTTTTGAACTGTGGTGCTGGAGAAGACTCTTGAGAGTCCCTTAGACTGCAAGGAGATCCAACCGGTCCATCCTAAAGAAAATAAAAATGCTGAATATTCATGGGAAAGACTGAGGCTGAAGCTGAAGTTCCAATCCTTTGGCCACCTGATGTGAAGAGCCAACTCATTGGAAAAAGACCCCATGCTGGGAAAGATTGAAGGCGGGAGGAGAAGGGGACGACAGAGGATGAGATGGTTGGATGGCATCACCGACTCAATGGACATGAATTTGAGCAAGCTCCAGGAGACAGTGGAGGACAGAGGAGCCTGGTGTGCTGCAGTCTGTGGGGTTGCAAACAGTCGGACATGACATAGCAACCGAACAACAACAGCAAAACAAATTAGACAAATAGTTTGGAAAATCACTGTTTAAAAGATTACATATTGATAAAATCGATCTTTTGACAAAGTCTTCCCTGAAATACCTGTAGGGAACAAAAGAATGATGCGTGACAACAGGCACAGCAAGAGAGCGGATGTAATATATCAAGTGTTGAAACTTGGTCTTAGAAACTTCTGATTAAAGGGTAGATGAAAGCTGGAAGAAATACTGTAACAAAGATTTCCACCTGGATACCATGGATACTGCTGCTGCTGGTAACCTGTTTCAATGTGTTTAACATGCAACAGAGAAGGAGGATGAAAAAATTTGCTTGGTCTCCAAGATGCTTTGATTTCATGTACAAAAGCTACAATCTCTATCTCCATGAAACACAATTTTCATTTTGGACTCTATATCAAAAATGTGCAATCCTTCAAGAATCACCACAATTTAGGCAGCACATTTATATAAGGGAAAAAAACGGTCCAAGTTCAATACATTGAAGTGTACTGTGCTAATGTGTTTCATAAAATAAAGAAGCCTTTAGAAAATATATAGTTAATAGGCCCACATGTAGGAGCCTTAAAAAGTTGGATTAACTTGGATATGGGGATTATTTGATTTCATATTTATAAATAAAATGGAAAGAAATTCCACTATCTAGAAAATCTATTCTTTTTTATGTAACGTTTCAGAAATTTCTTTCAAAAGATTTGTCTTTTGCACAAAGCATACTCTTTTCATTTTATCCTGTGATTCTTCATACTACCTGACTTGTAGGAAGGTGACTGATATTTCCTTTTGAGGTTAGTTCAAACATCCTCTCAAGGGATCAGTAACACAATTCTAAGAAATTTAGTACCCACCCCCTGCCATGTACTGCTCGGTCAGCCAAAGGACCTAAAATCTTCAAAACACATGACTTATTTTTCTATTATCAAACACATTACTTTGAACTACAGTTTTTTAAAAAAGAGACATTAGCCTATTTACTTCTTATACAATATTACATGCTACAGATTAAATGAAAGATTACTAAACATTGTAAATAATCCAATATAAAGCATAAAACTCATTAGTCTCTTCATTTTTAAAGGATTAAGCAGTGGTATTTGTCCATTTGATCTTTAAGATAATATTTTAAATAACTCTTCCATATTACCTGGGAAGCTCCTCAGGCAGTATTTCATATCAGTGTTTTGAAGAGGAATTTTTTGTGTAGGCTCTCTCACTTTCACAAGAATCCTACATTTATGGTATTTATTGATTGCAGAGAGTCTGGAGAAACATAAGAGGGAAAAACTGGTGTTTTGTTCAAAGTACATTTAACAGGAAGCATTCAAGATCAAACTTCACATGGCTGCTTCCTAAAGTAGCAAGGTTTGATTTCTGCAGTCCAGATTCTTGCCAAATAGCAGAATCACAAATACCAGCCATTTTTATCTAAGGCTCAATGGTGATCAACCATCCACAAGGAAAACTGCCAAGGACTCCTCTAGATCACTCTTTCTCAAACTGTGGTCTCTGGACCATGGGCATCAGAATCAACTGAGATGCTTTTCAACAACAGATTTCTGAGCCCCACCCTTGATCTGCTGAGTCAGACTCTACCCAGGCAAACCTTAGACAATCTAAAACTTGAGAACTGCTTTAGATGTGTTTTGTTACATTTCGACCAAGCCAGACTACTGTAGCAAGAGCTACAGAAAGAAAAAGACATATAAACTCCTCAAATTATATTTATTTTACCTATTTGTTAGTGGATATTGACTGCTATATCACACAATTTCCTTTCTGTGGGAACACAGAAAGCATGGATTTCAGCAAAAAGCTTGGTTTTTCCTGGGAAAAAAAGCTTCACTTTTATTCATAATTCTTACTTGTCTCTTTGTTCTGGTTACTAGATAGCTCAGCAACAAATTTGAGACCTACCTCTTGTAATATTACAATCTGTAATAAAATGTTTTGAACCTACTTCAACAATCTATTTGAATCTTCACCTACCCATGCAGGCAATGCAAGACACAAGGGTTCGATCCCTGGCTAGGGAAGATCCCCTAGAGTAGGAAATGGTAACCCAGTCTAGAATTCTTGTCTGGAAAATCCTATGGACAGAGGAGCCTGGTGAGCTATTGTCCATGGGGTTACAAAGAGTCGGACACGACTGAGTGACTGTGTACACACACATGTAATAAAATATCTTGAACATACTTCAATAGTTTATTTGATATCTTTAAAGACACGTGGATAGAAAAACAACTTAACTTAGTTTGGAGGAAAAATGGAATATAAATTGGTAGACAGGTCAATAAATCTCCTTACAATACAATCTAAGATTACTTTCACTATTTTGATTATTAGGTTGCACATTAACTCCATCCATTGAAATATATGCTTTATTATGTATGCTTTACATAGGTCTCCCCCATCTTTTCCTTTAAATGTTAAAAATTATTTTATTTGGCTTTGCATTCTCCACATCTCAGACCTGGTGCAAAGGTACAACTGGGGGAAAACTGGGGATTAGAAATGTAGAGAGGACCTGAGTACGCCATCATAGGTGAAGTGGTGTCCAGGAAGGGTGGAGAGGTGGACACTGGGGAGGCGGACGCTGGGGAGGCGGACGCTGGGGAGGGGGACGCTGGGGAGGCGGATGCTGGGCCTATAAACCAGGGCTCTTTGTTGTCACAGTTAGCTGATAACCTATTTAATAATGTAGCCCATATTTCAACTTTTCCAAAAAGGCGAGAAACTTGTCCATGGGCCAAGATCCATCTATACTAAATATTCTGAATTTCTGCAACATTACTAGATTAGTCATTGAAAAAAAAAAATGTGTGGACTGGTATTTGCTGCTTGTCTAGGTGTATCAACTCAGGCTAATTCCCAGGAGTCACTTTCTTTCACATCCTTCAGTAAGTGCTCAAACTAGTCCTTCACAAGTCATCTGGGGGTGACGAACTAGTCTGGTTTGTTTTTTTTTAATTTTCCACCTATCATAGACTGAAACTTTTGTAAAATACAATAATAAGTGATTCATTAGAAAAATGAAATCACAAAGACACAAAATGCAAGTGCATTTCTTAATATTTTTAAAATATCTTAAAATTATTACATTTGATAGATGTAAAATTCTCTGACAACTGTCTACCAAAGTTTCTAAATGCTTACTCTCGATTTATATATTTTTAATTGGAGCAGTAACATTATGTGGACAAGTATGTCTTTGGGCTACTGTTTCTGCAACTTCCCATAAACAACCCCAGCAATAATCCATCAGTTTATAGTTTATGAACCCAATTTCCAATAAATTTTTACAAAAGGGATTATGCTTGCCCCTCTCAATTTCTCTTAATCTTTTTCTCCTCCAAACAATTACTCAATTACAGTTGGAAATGAATTAGCAATCCCCGAGGCAAAGCCTTTTAGTAGTACATGTATAATTGAACCAAATCTAATTAGAGTAGCTTTTCAGCTATTCTTTCCTCAATTTTGGCCTAATTTGGGACATCACTTCCTTTTCACCATTGTTGTTTTCTAGGGATTTCACTCAACAACATCAGATTCTTCTCCCTTCAGGGCACAAAGAGAACCGCATTTCTCAAGCTCATGCCAGTTGGGCGGGACTATGACTGATCCAGCAATGGAGAGTGTCAAGACCTGAGCTCGTCTGTTCCTGTTGCCTGGACCAAGTAACCAAAAACAAGCAAGCAAGCAAAGAAACAAACAAATAAGGCACAAAACACCCCTTCAACTCCGTTCTGGTAGATTCACCGGCAGCATTTGGTGGTGCCTGCCTCTACTGCCCTGAGTCTCTGAAGGATTGTGTAAAGCCAAACTCTCTTCTGATCCGCACTAGAAACGAAGCACAAGCAAGAAATACATCTTCGTTGTGTTATGTACCTGAGATTGCGGAATTAATTGTTACTGTAACTTATCCTAGGCTATGCTAGTTAACAGTATTTTTAAAAAAGGAAAATGAAGCAAGAAAAATAGACATCAAACAAATATTAAGAGATGGAGTAACTGTAGTAAAATTTAAAAGAAAAATGGAATAAAGAGTGACATTTCCTTACATCAAGAGGACCTGACTTAGTCTAAGCTGGGCCAGGGGGTCCAGGAGGGTCTCCCTGAAGACGGGAAATGGGTTGAGATATGAGCATGATGTGGAGTTATTTGGAAGAAGAGGGGAAACGAGCACTTCAGGCAAAGCAAACCAAATGTGATGGTCTGGAAACTGGAAAATGTGACGGCTGCCGTGCTAAAAAGAACCAAGCACCCCTTGGGAGCTTGGTGAGTTGCGAGCCCGTGAGATACCTACCTGGCACATTTTGTGTGCCTCTTGTTCCTCGGGCACAGTGTTAGACTCCTCTCTACAGTCTCAGTTCGCTGAAGACCCCGATCAGTGTTCTGGAGAACACAGGTTCTTCTGCAGTAGTGCTGGGTGCACACATTACTTGAAAAATCTCATGTGTATTACACGCCTGACCCATACAAGTTCCTAGTGAATAACTGATTACTGATTTAATGAATGAAGAAAAGGAATAACTGAAAACAATAGTCTACATGGATCCATATCATCTGTCATCTGTTCTCAAGCAAAAGTCAAACCCCCAAATCACGTTAGAGCTACCCTAAATGTTGTGATTTTCTAAATGTTGTTCCTATCACTTCTCTCTCAAGGATAGAGAAATCTCAAATCAGTTCTCATCAAAATGTGGAGAGAGCCAATATGAATTATTGAAAACAATTGATTTTTAAAGAATAAAAAATGCCATTTTATTACTGCCAATACAATAACACAAATTAATAGAATGACTGCAATGCTAAGGAGGTATTCTACTAACCCTTTTTTAATGAATCAGTCCCCAAAAAGTCCCTATTGGATATCACCTAGGGATACTCTAAGAGTATGACTACTCTTGGAGACATAGTAAATAGTCTTTAGAATCTGTACTACAAATCTTGAAGAACACAAAATCACTCAGAAAATCGACACACCTAGCTGGATAGACTAGAAGTTGCTGGAGATTACCAGAGTAAAAACAATGTACTTTTATGAAAGTTACCGCATTTGTATTAGCATATTCATTTATTTTATGTGAATATATGTAACAAAATTATTTGAAAAAAATCTTATTTCCTGAAATTGATGTTTTATTCCCAAATCTTTTTCTATATACTGTTGTAAATAATAAATTTCTCCTTTGTGAAAGGTACTGAAAAATAAAATTGACTTAAATTTGGACAAATGTAGGTGCAGAAAAGTCTAGAACACAAATAACCAAAGAGGATAGGCCCTTTCTCCTAGAAGTGTTTTACAGTTTCTGTTCTTCACAAACTAGTCTTTATGATCTTTCAAATTCTCTCTTTTCACTGAGTGGTGAGCATCTATGGAAAAACTAGCTTAACATTCCACCCACCTTTGATTCAAGAACTATCTCTAGTTTATTAAAGGTCCTAGGATAATGGTTCGGAGAAGGCAATGGCACCCCACTCCAGTACTCTTGCCTGGAAAATCCCGTGGACGGAGGAGCCTGGTAGGCTGCAGTCCATGGAGTCTCTAAGAGTCGGACACGACTGAAGTGACTTAACAGCAACAGCAGGATAATGGTTACAAAACAGATCCCAACTTCATTTTAACACTTGCTCTTTCCAAAAAATTATATTTTTTTAAATTTTGCTCTCCAGATTATTTTACATATGAATAACCAACAGAGAAATCTATTTTCAATTTTTAAAAGATATGTCACAAGAAATTAAAAAATAAAAATAAAAGGCAATTCAGTCAATTTGAGATTTGCCCTGGATATTACTTCCTGATTCTCCTTGCTGATGGTTAGCAAGGTCGTTTCCATGATTATACTTTATCTTGATCCACTTTACATTTCAACTTAATGAAAAGTCATCCTCACTACAGGATACTTTTATGAATCAGTATCACATGAATCATTTATGCAGTCTTCAAGATCAAGTCAGTGCCTCTGTTATTGCAGTATCTAATCTACTATAAACATACCCTTCTGAGACAAAAATCACTTACAATAATTATAATTTCTATATCTGTTTCATCCAAATTAATAAATTTTGCAGTCTACAGCTGCAGTAATGCTGGATCATATTCTGAGAAATTATTCTTAAATTGTATACTTTGTGTAGCTAAAGATTCCAGTTGCATGAAGGCAAAGATGGATGGATGTATTCTTCAGCATAAAATATCAGGCTCACTAAAAGAAAAACACGGGGTCAAATGCCCCTTAAAGCTGAGTCACTACTCTCCTTTAGAGCCTGGTGATCAAACACATCTATTACCCTTCATGCTTTCAACTCTTCTGTTTTTTCCTCCTTCTACAACAGCTCCTAATTACCCACGTCAGTGAATCATCTCACAAAACGTTACTAGAATTCCATCTTTAAAAATCTGCTGCATTTAAAGTCATTGTATTCAGTTATTCCAATAATAGAGACCGACATCCTGTTCTCTATCCCTGGTGACTCGACTGGTAAAGAACCTGCCTGCGAGTGCAGGAGACACAAGAGATGCGGGCTGGACCCCTGGGTCAGGAAGATCCCCTGGAGGAGGCAACAGCAACCTGCTCTGGTATTCTCGCCTGGAGAATCTCAAGGACAGGAGCCTGGCGGGTTACAGCCCATGCGGACGCGAGGAGAGGGACATGACTGAGCACACACGCACGCTCTATTTAAGGAATAAAATTTAAAAGCACCAGATATATATGGATTCTCAGAGTAATATTCCATTATTTTAAATTCTACTCCTTTCTAAAAGAAAAATCCTTAGTAATATCAGGGGACAGAGTTCATGAAAAGATGATGAGGAATCACCTTATGAGAAGATGACTTTTACTCAAAATCCTCAAGGGCCTTCCCATCTTCCATATGGATTGCAGTTTAAGCTGATACATAGGTTGTTGTCTCAGCTTGAAAGCCTATAATTTACTTCTGTATAGAGAAGTTTAAGTGGATTTTTCTTCAACTTAAACACCAGTATTTTTCATCACCGTTTTCTTCTTAGCATATTCACTCGTCAGTAATGTAAGATGACTGGGGAGAGTGGAAAGATAACTCCTGCCTTTGACAATGGAGCAGATATTATACAGTCTAAGATAGGTCAAAGGTACCTTTCCAAAGGGTGTCAACAGTGACCTTAAATGATAACTTTCTGCCATAAGTAAAACAATTTGGGGTAATATTCACCAGAACCAACTGCAACTTCAAGGTCCGGAGATCAAGGGTCTCTTGTAAGTCAAAGAGTACAGACCTTTGTACTCTTCATTAGCGTATGTGTACTTAAGGTCAGAAAGAATTCCAATGATGCTTCTCGTTTTATAGCATATATTCAGAGAGAAAGATTCCATCACAAGTAAATTTTGGCTCATACTCTTCCTACTCCTAGTTCTATGGATGAGAGACGGAGAGAGAAAAATTGGGGCTGTCAATTTTACAGTTATTTAAAGTTAGATCTAGTGACTTTCACTTTCAAATTGTCTTAATGCATACCTCACACAAGATGGATCCAAAATGCTTACTAGCAGATACTCACACTTTGAATTCCAATGAACACTGTGCCTGTTGTCTCTTTTTAAATTCAACACACATCTTTTTGATAGTGAGCTGCAAGAGCTGTTTGTGAATTTTGGAGATTAATCCCTTGTCAGTTGCTTCAATTGCAAATATTTTCTCCCATTCCAAGGGTTGTCTTTTTGTTTTGTTTATGGTTTCCTTTGCTTTGTAAAAGCTTTTAAGTTTAATTAGATCCCAATTGTTTATCTTTGTTTTTATTTTCATTACTTTAGGAGGTGGATCAAAAAAGATCTTGCTGTGATTTATGCAAAGAATGTTCTGCCTTTGTTTTCCTATAATAGTTTTATAGCATCCAGCCTTATATTTAAACAAATAACCCCAGTCAAAAAATGGGCAGAAGATCTAAATAGACATTTTCCAAAGAAGACAAACAGATGGCCAAGAGGCACTTGAAAAGGTGCTCAACATCACTAATTATTCAGTTCAGTTCAGTTCAGTCGCTCAGTCGTGTCCAACTCTTTGCGACCCCATGAATCGCAGCACGACAGGCCTCCCTGTCCATCATCAACTCCCAGAGTTCACTCAAACTCACATCCATCGAGCCGGTGATGCCATCCAGCCATCTCATCCTCTGTCGTCCCCTTCTCCTCCTGCCCCCAATCCCCTCCAGCATTAGAGTCTTTTCCAATGAGTCAACTCTTCGCATGAGGTGGCCAAAGTACTGGAGTTTCAGCTTTAGCATCATTCCTTCCAAAGAACACCCAGGGCTGATCTCCTTTAGAATGGACTGGTTGGATCTCCTTGCAGCCCAAGAGACTCTCAGGAGTCTTCTCCAACACCACAGTTCAAAAGCATCAATTCTTCGGCGCTCAGCTTTCTTCACAGTCCAACTCTCACATCCATACGTGACCACTGGAAAAACCATAGCCTTGACTAGACGGACCTTTGTTGGCAAAGTAATGTCTCTGCTTTTCAATATGCTATCTAAGTTGGTCATAACTTTGCAAATCAAAACCACAATGAAGTATCAACTCACACTGGTCAGAATGGCCATCATAAAAAACTCTGCAAACAGTAAGTGCTGGAGAGGGTGTGGAGTAAAGGAATCTTCCAACTTTGTTGGTGGGGATATAAATTGATACAGCTACTATGGAGAACGGTATGGTGGTTTCTTAAAACACTAAAAATAGAACTACCATAAGACAATCGCACTCCTGGGCATATACCCAGAAGAAAACATAAATCAAAAAGACACATGCACCCCAATTCTCACTGCAGCACTATTTTCAATAGCCAGGACAGGGAAGCAACCTAAATGTCCACAACAGAGGAACTGATAAAGAAGATGTGGTACATATACACAATGGAATATTGCTCGGCCATAGAAAAGGACAAAATAATGCTATTTGCAGGAACATGGATGTACCTAGAGATTGTCATACTGAGTGAAGTCAGACACAGAAAGACAAATAGGATATTGCTTACATGTGGAATCTAAAAAACAGGGTACAGATGGATTTACTTATAAAACAGAAGCAGAGTCATGGATGTAGAAGACAAAATTTATGGTTACCAGGGGAAAAGGGAGGAAGGGATAAGTTGGGAGATTGCAACTGACATATACACACCACTACATGTAAAATAGATGACTAATAAGCACCTGCTATATGGCACAAGGAATTCCACTCAGTACTCTGTAATGGCCTGCGTGGGAAAGAATCCCCACACACAAAACAAAGCGGATATAAGCATGTGTACAGCTGACGCATCTTCTGTACGCCTGAAACTCACATGACACTGTGAAGCAGTTATACTCTGTACACCTGAAACTCACATGACACTGTGAAGCAGTTATACTCTGTACACCTGAAACTCACATGACACTGTGAAGCAGTTATACTCTGTACACCTGAAACTCACATGGCACTGTGAAGCAGTTATACTCCATGCATGCATGCTGAGTCGCTTCAGTCGTGTCCGACTCTGTGCGACCCCAGAGACGGCAGCCCACAAGGTTCCCCCATCCCTGGGATTATACCCCATACATTTTTTTAAAAGAACAACCTACGATATTACTTGAATGGAAAAAGTAGAAACAAAACATCCTCTCCGCGTCACCTTACACCATCACAGACACTAAACATAAAGCAGCAATAAAACAAGACCCGGTGCTAGTCCTGCCTATTAGTCCAGACACAATCCCTGGATCTGTGTCAGGAAAACCAGAAAGGGATGAAAGGGTGGGGTTCCATGGAACATGATACAGAAAAAGCCATTCCCCTCGGAGGCTAGAATTGAGTGATACAGAATTAGTGCATCGGCTCCAAATCTTCATTCTACTGTAAGTAGAGAAATGAGAACCAAGAATTTGTAGTTAGGTGGACATTGTTAGCCAGGCAACTGTGTCCAAAGTGTGTTATAAAACAAATCCACGTCTAGGAGAAAAAATGTCCTACATAAACCACGTGACTTAAAAGTTAGACCTAGACTGATACGAAAACACCGCTGGTGAAGTATCCCTGAGAGCAGGAACTTACCAAATCAAGACTGCAGATTATTTCCCAGAAATGAAATTCTGGGGTAAAACCAATCAAATTTTAATTAAACTGTGTACACTTTCTCATTTATGTATTTATTTATGTTATCAAACAGAGGAGAGGCTGAGAATGACCTAATTTGACAGCATTTAAAGTGAAAAGCCTTAATGACATTAGTTGACCAGAATTTCAATGAGTCAGTACAATAATACAAATATCCCAAAATTTTGATGCAGTCATGGACTATATTAAGAAGGAAATTTCAAAAGAAGAGGAACACAGTGTTCACATCTTTAAAAGAGAAAGAAACCCTGAACTCAGCAGGGATAAGGTGACATTTGGAATGCTGCATTTTTCCCCCATACTTGACATTTAAAGAGGGACACTGGCAATACACAGAAGTGCTTCTTGAAATATATTCAATGGAGTATCACTCTGTAACACTCCAGTGTTACAGAGAATAAGGCTATTTTGTGATCAAATAAATTTGAAAAATACCAGATTAAAAACACATGTCATTTTTAAAGCAATTTAAAAATTGTTTCAAAAACCGCTTTCATATAGGCATCCTTGGAAAATGTCTGTGCAAGTGTGCATTGAAGGTATGGTTCTTGGCCTTTCACTGATGACTTTGACCATGGGATCCCTTTTTAAGACGGAGCTCTCAGAAATAGTATCACAAAGGACATGCTTTTGGAAATATTGCCCTAAGTATGTTCAAAAGGTCATGGACCAAATGATAAGAAATTTGAAAGCCATACTCTTTGATTGGAAAAGTAGGCATTTTATACTGAGAACGAAAAGGCTAAGGAGAATCATAAGAAGTGAATTAAATTGGAAGACGCAGATTTCTTTTGAGGACATATAAATTACAATCATTGAATGGAAAACAAAGGGTACCTTTTGGTTTAATATAGAAAAGGCATTGCTGTCATTATATCTAAGAGTGTCACGGTCTTCCACAAGTAGCAATGAGGCTTCCTAAAAGAATTATATTTTTCCCTAATAGCCATCAGTCAGGAGATTTGGGAAAGAAACCTGTATAAATAAAAATTCAAATTAAAATGAGGTTAAAATTAATTCCAATACTATGATTTACATCTATGCATAATCGTTTCTTCTCACTAAACCCACCTATATAGCTCTGCCATATTAGTAATAATCATAGAACATAACACTCCCTACTTGCTGCTGCTGCTGCTGCTGCTGCTAAGTCACTTCAGTCGTGTCCGACTCTGTGCGACCCCACAGACGGCAGCCCATCAGGCTCCCCTGTCCCTGGGATTCTCCAGGCAAGAACACTGGAGTGGGTTGCCATTTCCTTCTCCAATGCATGAAAGGAAAAGTGAAAGTGAAGTCGCTCAGTTGTGTCCGACTCCTAGCGACCCCATGGACCACAGCCTACCAGACTCCTCCATCCATGGGAGTTCACAGGCGAGAGTACTGGAGTGGGGTGCCATTGCCTTCTTGCTATCACTCCCTAATTAAAACTTCCAGTGGCTCTTATAGTGGTTATCAAATAAGCTCCTATTTCTTCAGACTTTCCATTAGTCATGTGACTGAGCCTGCACACAGCAGAACTCCAGCACTGTGTGAAAAAAGACACGTGTTGACTGTGTGATGTTGTACAGATACTGTCTTGGGGATAAGAGGTTACTGAATGTTGTATCAAACAGTTAAATCATTAGAATACTCTAAGGAGTTTTTGGAAAGGCAAAGTTTTCAGCGATCCATATTCAGCAATTCTGAACCCGGTGTGTGGTATGGCCCAGGAGTGTATGCTTTTCGGAAGCCCTCCAGTAGATCCTGAGAACTGGTTTTGGAGCCCTTCTTCTGAATTCAGGCACCACTTGCATGGGGAGGAGGGGTGGAAACACACCTCCCTGCCACCTCTCACTGTTATTATCACGTCTCTGAAGTGAACGGTGGTGACAGATAGGCAAGATATAAGATCCTCAAATCCTTATCCTCAAATGTGCATCCAGTCAAGGCTTTGCCCTTGAACCCTTACATGATGGACTAAACTGGCTCACTTTTAAACCACAAGGACGGTTTTGCCCAGATTCAACCAGTTGAGTAGCCTAGATGATGCCTCCTTTACCCTGGGCCAGATCTGGTTCTGAAATGGATTTTCCTTGACCAGAAACCCTTCCCACTTTGGCAGGCAACCTCAGGCCTATCTTTCCATACCTGTCACATGACATCTGCCAAATGCATATTTCCAAAGATGAGTCAAAGACTAAAGAGTATCACTTTATTGCTCTCTTTTCCTGAGCACAAGTTCCTCTTTGGAAACTACTCTCATGAAGAACCTCTTCTCTGTAAAAGTTGAGCTAGAGAACCATGAATGTTCCTTAGATCGGTGCTGTGTTCGCCCCAGAGGATTTAAAGAGTGTTACCAACATTTAAATCCTCCTATAATTTTCATTCAAACTACCTTTATACCTTTATTCTTTTGTGACACCTTCACAAAGCGATCTACTTACTGTCTCCTGAACATTTAATCTTTAATGAATAACCCGTGTTCTCTCATCATGTCTCCAAGCCTCTGGACATGCTATTTTGTCAAATGTTGGCCCCAGTAAAAGCAAGCTTTTTAGACTGGATGTTGGCAAACTTTTTCTATGAGAGACCAGAGAGCAAGCATTTGGGGCTTTGTCAGCCATCCTCTCCTCGTTACGACTACTCCATTCTGCTGTCGTGTAGCATGAAAGTAGGCACGTGCTTTGTGTTAAATGAACAGGTATAGCTGTTGTTCTTATAAAACTTCATAGAAGCAGACATGGGCAAATGTGGTCTGCAGCTCATGGTTCACAAAGCCACATTTTAGATTCAGCTCGAGTTCTCTTCTCTGACTCCTTTCATGAAACTTTAGACCTGTTCAGCACAATCAAGCAGAAATAGAATTTCTTTTTTCATGCTCATCTAGAATTTATACTTATTTTTATTATAATAAATTCTTATTGTACTACATATTTACATATTTAGTTTCCTCTCTAAACACTGAATCCATCAAGGATAAAGACTGTCTTACAAATCAATATCAAACAAAACAGCATCCTATATGTACTCAATAAATGTTGACTATTTAATTAAATAAATGAATTAATTACTAGATGATGAATATAAATGTTAATTTAATGTGAATCTTGAAAAATGGATAGGATTCAGCAGACCTTTGAAATGTAAGTGTAAAATACTTTTACATCTAAGGAGAAACTATTTGTTTTTCTCCCCAAACACCCTCCTTCATTCAATCTACAAGTATTGACTGAAGAGTGCGTGCTGAAGGCAAAGCCCTTGAGAATTAACATTCTGTAAAGCAGTGCTTCCCAGAGTGGAAGACTATAAAGTACACTGTGTCACTGTGCCCACTAAATGTGCCTATTATCGCCTGTGCATGAAAGTCCTTTTAAAAGTTAATGGGATCCAAATGCATAGAGCAGAATAAAAGAGAGGAATACTCAGACCAAATTACACAAGAATTTATGACACTCTGTCCCTGTATGTTGAACCAAGGGATCTGGGTTACTGAAGAGAGCATTCTAATGAATTCTTTTCATCTACTCTACACATCACTGTCCTTTCGTTAGCAAGACATTGGAGAGGAGAGCATGGCAGAGCACCACCATACTAATCCTTTGTTTGAGAAGATCCCTAGGTCTTTATGTCCCCTTTAAGTACCTTTAATCTTCTTTAATTAACTATGAATTTCTTAATTTGTATTGTTTATTATTCTGTCCAATTGGCTCTCCTCATGGCCATCTGCTCTAATGTATATTTCATAACTGATCTTCATATATTTTAAATGTAATACTACTCTGAGCTATCATTTATGCAGTTGCTAAGAGCCAATTTCTGTTGGCTGAAAACTTAATATTTAAATGATGAAAGCTTAAATTATTTCTCCAAACATCTGAATATCTATTGTTAAGTTTTGAACATATCTGATCTCATTAAACTTATACCTCCTGGTTTGGGACAAAAGGACTTCATGTGTGTATTAGTATCCTGGGCCTCTACAATGTTCAAATGAGGTCCAATTCATTGTCATAACTGAAATTTTCACAGGTTCTGAGATTATCTGCCAAAGCTGAACTTCAACTCATTGAAGTTGCCCCCAGCCACCCTCAAGTATTTGAGGATTGCTGAGAGATGTCTTGGAAGGGGACAACAGAGGATGAGGTGGTTGGATGGCATCACCAACTCAATGGACAGGAGTTTGAGTAAACTCTGGGAGTTGGTGATGGACAGGGGGGCCTGGTGTGCTGCAGTCCATGGGGTCGCAAAGAGTCGGACACGACTGAGCGGCTGAGCTGAACTGAACTGAAGAATGTCTTCTGTATTCTCAAGAGGAAATCCATTCTCACTCGGTATTAACCCTTCTCTGCCACCTCTTGCTGTAAAATAGGATTGATACATGAAGCCTTCAAGGTCCCTTGCTATGGTAATAGAGGGAATAACATCTCCCTCTTTGTTCTGCTTCGCTGGTGGGGACAAGTTGGGGGGCCTATGCCCCAGTAGTTCACATATTTTAATAAACCAAGTCTATTTTTCATCACAGTGTTTTTTATTCTTAACGCACAGACATAGGTCCCTCTATTCTGAAAGGTAGGCTCTCAAGTAGAAATTTGCAGCTGTCTTCAGAGTAGGCTTTCTCCTCTGACGTCAGAACTTTTGTTCTTGGGAAAAGTTTATTTCCTTGATGGATTTCCTCAGGACCAGTTCTTTCAAAGGATCACCTCGCTGTTGTTATAGTTAATGTACGCTAACATCTCCCAGGTTGGCCCGTTCTCACTGCTGTTTGTCATATTGAAAGACCAGCTTGTGCTCAAAATAGAATCCTTGCTGTGTTCCTAATACTTCCATCCTGAATGCCTTCTTTGATTTAGTAAAGACTGCTCATAAGAATTATCAAAAAACCGTTACTCCACTTCTTTCTGGATAAAAAAAAAAAATGACATACAGGCTCTCATATATTAATATTATTAACATCTTGTCAGAAAGACCTGTCTTATGTGGAGAAGTTCCCTGGTGACTTCGACTTTGTATTTAACGCTGGAAAAGATCTTGGATAATGCCTGCAGTGGCAATGTTCTACAAATGAGAATATTTAGGTCCAGAAAAGTCAAAGGAATTTTAAAAGTCAAGCAGCTGGAAAGTTGAATATTGATTATTATAGTCACTCGGAAAGACTAGAAAGACAAAATTTTGAAGAAAAGGCTAGGAAAAATTCATCACAAACGTCAATGTACATAGTCATCAGAGGTCCTTGGGATTCCTGGCACCGAGCTAGGAATGGCGGCGCGCCTCAGGCAGGCCGACGACAAAGCTAACATACATCACAGTTTCTATTCTCTTCCCAGGGAAGGCTTATCATAAGGAAATGTTGCCGACCAAAAATCATGCTGAGTCCAGCCCCGCACCAAATTGTAACACTGCATTTAGGACGATGCAGTCTTCGTCATTCGGTGTCATTTTGCGTGCCCGCTCTTTGCTCCAGTGAGTGCTCTTACGGCAGTGTTGGAGGCTTTTCTGTATTTACTGCATGGTGCCAAAAGACGGGTCAAAGGACATCTCTGAAATTCTTGTGGGCTAAGAAAAGAGAACATATTTCAGTGTCTTCTAAAAACAAAAGGACTCTGGGAATGGGAGCAATGAATCTGCTCTGACAGCTCCTCTGTTTGTGATGGTTATTGCTTACAGGGCTTTACTGCTACCTGCAAGTGTAAACTGCGCTCCTGGGACTGCTCTGCACGTAACCTTTAACTCACACTGGATAGCAAACAAATGGAAGAGAGGCAATACCATCAGATGTGATGATTTATTTTTAAAGCCCAAGTTTTTTGTTTAATATAAATGTAAAAACATAACTTTCCCTTCAAGCCAGCCAGGTAGTTTAGGCAATTTATCAAGCCAAAAGCACTGAAGCTTCACAGTAAGAAAGGAGGAAAATGCGTTTGTGCCCAAGTAATTGTCTTTCTCTTTCTGTAATCTACTAAGATACACTTGGGGTGCAGGTGATTACAAATAATGATTACAGTCAAATACAGAAATTCCTTCATGCAATTAGCCCAATTTCTTCTTTAACTTTTAGAGGTGCTACAACGTGACTAATTTCAGTCTCCTTTTGCCTTAGAAGTGCTTTGTATTTTTTTTTATTTCTCCAAGAAAACTTGTTAGCTCTCATTTTCTAATGAATAGCAATTCTTCTGAAAGACATTTTGTCTTCCATTGTCTCCTTTGATGAAAGCTATTTTATAGCCTTTGTACAAGTCCTGCCCAAATACAAGCACACCCATGTAAAGTGTGAGCTGTGTTGTGACTATATTCCACATAGCAATCAGGTGTTTATTGGGCACTTACTGTATGCCATGAAGTATAAGGAAATGTAAAAGTCCACAAAAATTATAAGATTACTGATCTCATGGAATCGCCCATAGTGGGGAGATAGGAACGAAAGTAAGGGAATAAATAAGCAAGATAATTTAAAGTGCATTAAATGACTTAGGGTGGGACGGCAGTTACTTCAAGTGAGTAGAGAGACAGTACTTCCCTGGGAAAGGGATATTTGAGCTGAAACATGAAGACAAGGACTCAGGCTTGAGAAGATCCAAGGGGAAATAGCTGGATAAAAGGAATAAGCAATGTGAAGACTCTCAGTCAGAACAGAAAGGGGGTCAGTGAGCGTATCACAGAGATACGTGCTAAGAGTAGACAGGGCCCGGGTCACCAGTGCTTCGCAGGTCACTGCAGAGGATTCGATTACATCAGGGTGCAAGAGACCGATACCGGAAAATCTGAAGCAAAGAGACATGGGAGTCTTCAGGAAAGAAAGAAAAGAGAAACGAAACAGTAATTTCATTATGATATATTCCTGAGGTGTTTGCTTATTTGCTTTTTGCACAGAAATTGTGAAGCTTTGGAATTTGCAGAATGATGGTACAGCATCTCTTGTCTACCAGGCTGAGTGCCTCCTTACTGATTTGAGGTAACTAAGCCTGTTCTAACTTGCTTTGCAGGTGCATAAAAGCGGAGAGACTACAGCTACCTGATAATATACACTCCCAAGTAGATTTAATGGAACAGAGAACTCCAGAAACAGGGGGAAAATAATATAAATGCTATAAAACCTGAAGAATAATTTGAATCACAAATTGGCAATTAAACCTTACATTCTCTGACAAATGCAGAAGCTCATAGGCTAATTGTCTTTATCAACACAAAAACCAAATTTCAAAACAAGGCTGCCTTGCCTTTACTGTCTTCAAACTCACACTCATAATAGAAAGTCAAATGAGAGGATTGTTACATTTGAACTAAAATTTCATACATCAGACTTCAAAATCAAAAATAGCTGCAATGTTAAGACATTTCAAAGCATAGAAACATTAAGGAAATAGACTATACATTAAATCCTTTCATCTGTTAAATTCTGTACCATTTCCCACATATTCTCAGAACAATGGGGAAAAAACTCAGGAAATTACTTCCAGAATTAGATCAGAAAAATTAAAAACCATTTTCTGTGCAATTTACTGTACATTTTGAAAACAAAGTTCTTAATGCCTCTGAAAGCCTTTAATATACTTTGAGCTACATTTTATGAAAGCAAAAGGAAATCTCTGCTCTAAGATACAGCTGATGTGATTCTGAAAGTCAGTTTGTCAAAGGAATTAAATCAGATTTAAAAAACTGGCTCAAAGTAAGCAAAACTGGTCAACTGAATGAACATTTTGTTAGATACCTGTACAAATATGGTGCAAAAGATGCCTCTAAAAAGAAGTTGAAAATTCAGCTTAACTGATCACCTTGAGAAGGCTTTATATGCTGTCTAAACACAGAAAACCTGCCATTTTCCTCCCCATTTGTCTTTTCAGCTTTAAAACCCAAACATCTTAGTGGTTTAGGTGAGACTTTTGTCACAACACTAACATGGTGTGCTGAGGTTTGGCAGAGACTGGTCTTGAGAATTCTGTCTTTCCCCTACTATATTCTGTTCTGTCTTTTGATTTGAAAGATCAGAGACCCAGAGGAAAACATAAATACCAACTACTGGCAATGCACAAGAATTCCTCAATAGTTTACCATTAATTTAAGTCAAGACTAGATAAATTTGAATTGAATTTGAACTGTTATTGAGTACTAAAAGTGTACATGTAATTCACAAGATATAGATGCAGAAGAATAAAAACACTAAGATGGATGTAAATGTTTGTTTCTGAAATTTAACTACTTAAATTCAGTTCATCTTCCACAGTGTCTCTCTGATTGGTCCTATGTCTTCCTGGTAAATGGAAACTGGCAATAAACTGAAATATTTCTGAAGAGAGAACCATGAAGGGCAGGTAACCCATCAATTTAAAAATAGCAGAATAACATAGAAGTTTAGCCTGTAAATGCTGGAAGTAGGTTACCTGGACTTGATCTGGCTTTTTTACTTCATAGTCATTAACTTCCATTATTTGTATAATGGGAATAATAATAGTACCTACATCATAGGATTTGGCAAATAATTAAATGAGAGGATATCTATAAAGTGTTGAAAATTGTTCCTGGCATGTATTTAAAAGTATATACACCTGTTAGGCATTATTTTTTTTAAGAAGTAACAGTTTACAAATGACCAGGAATTGTTCAAGATAAATAAAAGTGAATCCTGAAGTCTATAGTTAATGAAGTGTGAATAAATTTTAACTAATGGTTCTTAAAAAAGTAATTGTAGTATCATGTTTTTATTCTAACTTATTTATCATTGGGGAATAAGTACAAATAATAAATAAACCCCAAAAGGGTGTATTAATAATTCCATCATTGAAAAATAACTAATGAAACAAGGGACACACTCCTCACTACATGATAACTTGAAAAAGCATGAATGGGTGTAAATCATTCATGAAAAATCATGAATGGGCTTACAGAGAGCTGATTTCAAATCTAGGCTCCATCCATGCTAGTTAGATGATCTCTCTGATACTCACGGGGTGGGTGGTTTCAACAAAACAGAAATATTAGGGAAAAAAATTCTCACGAGCTTGGAATAGGGATTGAGAGAATTGTGTCAATATCCCTCAGCACATGGCACAGAGTAAATATTCAATAAAAGTTGCCATGCTTCTCTTTTAAGACTAGTGTCACTGAGGTCAGTGCAACCTTCCTACAATTCCTGTCTGTGTTGCCACGGTCTGGGCAAAGGCGGAGGCTGAGTTGATAACTGGTCTACCCTGGGAAAGGCCTGACTGCTCCAACATGTATCTCGTCAGGTGAAGGCAACTGGGATAAATTCTAAGCTGAAAAAAATAAAAGGAAGAAAAAGGTTTTCCTCTCTTGGGTCTCAGGGTTTTGTATTACTGAGATTATGTAGATCAATGTATCTTGCTCAAGATTCACTGAATTTAGTGCGATGTGATAGCCTGTAGCAGACTGGATCACGCTTAAGGACAGCCTCAAATGCACTGCACTGAGAGAGTTGGCAAGAAAGAGCAAGCACAAGCCAACTAGAAACGAATCAGCGATTCTTTTTAAAAGTGGGAATAGCTGCCTCTCCTTCCTATCATTTTTTCTGTTTGGTCTTCATAGAAAGACACATTTGTACTTCTTCAAGCAGATGCTTCTACTCTCTTACCTAATGATATAGGGAATCACTGGGGTAGTATTTTGGAAGAACAGATGTTGACTTCAACAAATGTGGCATTTTACTGTGGACAATGCCAAAGAAAATCTGGCAAATACAATGTTCATAGGCCTACTCATCTGTAGAACTATTCCCAAGAATATTTAATCTAGATTAGCATTGTCACATAAAAATATGTGAGCTACTTGTTGAATTTTAGATTTTCTAGTAGCTATATTAAAAAGTAAATAAATGACATAATAAAAAATATATCTGATTTAACACAATATTTCAAAAATATTATTTCAAGATGCAATCAGGAAGTTCCCTGGCAATCTAGTGGTTAGGACTCTGCACTTTCACTGCGGGGGCCCAGGCTGAGTTCAATCCCTGGTCAGGGAGCTAAAATCTGGCAAGTCACAGGTTGCAGCCAAAAGAAAAAAATGTAATCAATACAAAAGTATTAATGAAATATTTCACACTCTTTCTTTTGTTCTAATCTTAAGAATCTATAGGGTATCTCATACATATGCATGTCTGCTATGTCACTAAGTCATGTCCAACTCTTGCGACCTCATGGATTGTAGCCCACCAGGCTACTCTGTCCATGGGATTTCTCAGGAAAGAATACTGGAGTGGGTTGCCATTTCTTCCTCCAGAGGATCTCGTCCCAGAGATTGAATCCATGTCTCCTGCGTAGACAGGCGGATTCTTTAACACGGAACCACCTAGGAAGCCATCTTACACAGATAGCACATCTCAATTCAGACTAACCACATTTAGTTAGTTGCTAGTAAATTAGCTCGGACTAAAGATTTGACATGAAATAATATAAGTAGACTGTGTTTTTATGTTCCTTTTTAATGACCATATATCTCGATTTAGCATCATTTGAGATAACAAACTCTAATGTATTTTTTTTTAGTCAGTTTTTAATCTATTTCAATTCCTAGGCATAATCTAGGTGGTATAAATGGCTGCAATTGTCTTATCTAAAACTACCAGGGAGAATTTTGAAGTAGTGGTTCTCAAGAGGAAACCCAATGTACAAGATCAAAACCCACAGCAATCTGCCCTTAAAAGCCATCCTGAAATGCTTTTAAATTTTAATTACAATATCTAAGAAGATAGATATTTGCTGAATGAATGAGCAAAGAGATGATGATGAAGAAGGTATAACTGGATAAAATTCATATTTCATAACTTTATAATTTGTATTTTTGTTGGTAAAGATTTATTATGTGTTCTGTTAAACCATTTATGGTGAAATAAACAAACACAGATATTACTATGGGTTATCTAAAACTTTTCCTCCAAGTAAAATTTACAGAAACCTAAAATTACTTCTAAATCATTCAATTCATGGTAGAAACTGTATAATCAAGACATACAGAGGCATGACATAAAACAAATCTAGGACAGACCATGGAAGGTGAAGATCAGTAGAACCTTAAATTCATTACTTCAATTTTTTCAAGACTTTAAATCTTTTTGCTTTAAAGTTGTTCAAAATTTTAGAAATATCATCTCTACCTTTAATCATATTCTACATAAGCAGAGGAATCTGAAAATAATCATTAAAAGCTCATTATCTCCTGTCCACACTATAATAACTTGTAATTCCGTCCTACTTTTTTCTCATTTTAGCTTACCCAAGACACTATATCAAGGTCTTCTTATAAAATGTAGTTTTTATTACAGTCTTCCCATACTCAAGGACTTCCTTGCTACTATCAGAGCAACTCCAAACGCCTTGGCATCTTAAATCTTCCATCGGATGCCCATACATAATAATGTCTTCCTGACTCACTGTCTCATCAGCCACTCCTCTTTATATTTCTGCACATTCCGTGCCTAACAAATTATTTATGTCCAGAGTCTATGAGAAATGGTGGAGAGAGACATGCCAAAGTGCTCTATGAAATTTCACTCTGTCCTTTCTGAGGCCAGCCAGAGTGCCCATGAATCAGCTGCGAGAGACAGATACGCACACCTGGCCAGGAAGCAGCTATAAATGTGAAAGAAGAAGTAATGGGATCAAAAACACAGGTATGGGCAATCTGATATTATGAGATCAAAAACCCAGAATGGAAAATCTGTTCAGTTGATATGTTAGAAACTCCTGCCAAACACTGAGAGGTCTTAAACCCTGAGTCCCTAAAGAGCTGCCCAGTGCTAAGGATTTTTAGTGGTATTTGAAGGTCTGTTTTGTCAAGGTCAATGAAATGTGCCAAATTAAACGACCTGTCCAGCACACGAATCAGTTTTGGGAATTTTAAGAGCTGAGTTTTTTTCCAGAAACTTTCCAGATTCACCAAAATCATGGTTAGATGTGAATTCTTATTGTTTTACATAAGATCAGACCTTATTAAAGCTAAGAATATAATATAGATAATTTCATCACAGTCTCCTGTGCTACCTTCATGCAGAAAGAAGATGTAACATCAGTCCTATAACTAAGTGGAATAGAAAGTGCATGAAAGTTGATCTGGTTACATATAAGATCTATAATAAGACTGTGTCTCTTTCATCCCCATTTTCAACAATCCCCAGCACTAAGAATAGCGGACACCTTAGAGTCTTTCTTTCAATTCTTTCAGTCATTTATGACTGCTTAGTGAATGACCTGGGTGTCAGAAGTATTCTACCAAATGCATCTCAGGTTCTCAACTATCTACAGCATTTCCTATGGCCCGACACATCCCTTTCTAAGAGTCAAATGAGCAATATTCTAGAGAGGATATGAATCTTTTACTCACAAAAGTCTTGGTTTTGAATGGGAAAGGATGTATTCTTTATAAGGAATGCTGATATAATGTGCGCCAAGACAAGCTAAAAATACATACCATCATGCAGTTTTCAGACTGTTATAACTATGTTCAGTTCAGTCAGTTCAGTCGCTCAGTCATGCCTGACTCTTTGTGACTCCATGGACCGCAGCACGCCAGGCCTCCCTGTCCATCACCAACTCCCAGAGTCCACCCAAACCCATGTCCATTGAGTCAGTGATGCCATCCAACCAGTTCATTTGCTAATGTGTAGTTTTCTTTTAAGATAGAATTGAATTTTTCTTTCTTTTGGAAATATCAAAAAAGCAACATTAACAATGTCAAATACATGAAAAAGTCTATGTAACTTTTATTTAGTATTATTATTGCTCTTTCCTAATATAAAATTTTATATAAAAGAGCTGTTCTTTCACCAAGTGAAAAAATAAAAAATTTCTAACAATGGTACCTTTTAGAAAACTCAAGTGAGGTAAATTTGGCAAATAAGACATCTACTACAAGGCAATCATACTAAAATCTCATAAGCATCAATGTATAACTAATATAATTGTGGTCTAAGAAAAATTCTATTAAGCATGGTATTAACATTTTTCTCCACTGTTTTCCTATTCTTAATATGGGTCACTGATCAGCTCCTTCAGAAAGCATTTGTTATAAAATACTTTATAAAAATTAAGTTGACATTCTGGTCAAAACAATGGGTTAAACAGTCCCCCTTTCTTCTACATACACACACGGGACATATTTAATTACAGAAAATGGAAACAATCTAATGCTGCCAGAGTCCTACTATCACTAGGCTTACAGGCTTATATTACAGTGTGTATTGTCTCATTGACTCCTCACAAAGAGGGGATATAAATATTAATATTTCTATTTTTACAGAGGAGGAAAATGAGTCTCATACATAAGGTGATTTTTCCAAAGATCAGTCAACTGGGAAGGTGGAATCCGGATATGAATTCAAGTGCTTTGCTTCTACAAGCTATTTATTTACACACCATGACTCTACTTTTTTAGAGCTTTGTTCTTTTTATGTGTGTTTCTCCAGGAGCTTTGCCCTTGAAACAACATTTCAGCAAATCAGGAGAGCCTCACATTTTCCTCAAATTAGTTCTGGCACAGAAACACCACACACACGCACGTGTGCACACATGCTCACGCACATACACAGATATGCAAAGGGTTAAAGCTAAGGCGTTTCATCATTTGTGGTGGACTCTTGTGCATGGACGATGCATCCCACTGAGAAGACATGAGAAAGAGGCTAGACGGTTGCGGCGGTTACAAACATATTTTAGAGTCAAAAGCTTGATTCCTCCACTTCAGCGCTGTGTGACTTCGAGCAAATTGTAGCTTCTCTACATCTCAGATTCCTCACCTATAAAATGGGTCGAAGGATACTGCCTGCTTCATACAGCCGTTACATAGGGCCCTTGGCTCAGAGCCGGGCAAGGAGCAGAGGCGCAGGTAAACCACGCTGTCCTTGGGCTCAAAGGGAATGAGCAGAAGACCTGTTTCCTGGTCACCAGGACTGCTGTCCAATTTTCGGAGGCGAGTTTCACACCAGCTGTGGGGTGTTTTGCAAAGTGGACTTTGCAGCTTTTTACAATGAGAAGCAATTAAGTCACCTGCTGAGCTGTCATATATGGGCTATTGAGAGGACTGTAGGGTTGGAGAAGCTAAGTTGCCCAAGTTCAAAAAGCAAGTTCCTCAGCTGAGCTACATAATGGGAAAAAAGGTCACCTTTGACTGATTTTTGCTCTTGGCTATCAAAGGTGGACAGTCTTTCACAGCATATTCCCCACGTGCTCTAACAGCCCCCTGATGGACACTTTTGATAGAACGTTGGAAAGAAATGTTAAAGAAGTGAAATGTCTAAGCTAAGCTTTCTCTGTGTGAGAAACTATCTTCTACTGTAACTACCTCTAGCTCCACCATGGTGCACTCTTGAAAAGGACCCCTTACAAAGCCAAAGATACAAACAGAGAACAAAAATCCATGCTACAACTCTCCTCTAAAATGCTTTAGATTTATTTGGAAAGTTCTACAAACATTCAGAGACTCAGCTGGAAGATTATTCAAGAAAAGAAGCTCAGAGTCCAACTGAACATTGATGAATACACTTCCATCTAGCACTGTTCAAACAAACAATAATTCAGTTACTAAATTTACCTCCTAAAAGATTTCAAAATCATAGAACTTGGAGGTTAAATAATGTGCCAGCAGTACTGAATGTGCATAATCTCCATAAACTAAAAGCAATGTCTGTGTGAAGTCATAATAACCACATGAGATGAAAAATAAAAGCCTCAATCAATACGAGTACTGCTTGGTAGGGATAAGGCAAAATAACTTGTCGGATCATACTGTTTTTCTGATTTTGGTGAATCAAACAGTTGCTTTCTTATCATACAGGAAAAACGTAAGAGGTAAAGTTCAGTATTATAGATCCATTCGGATGTATATGAAATTGACGATTATGCAGAGTGGATGAGGAGTAAGTCTAGCAACTATAAAGTGATCCAACTTGAACATTGATGGTAATGCTAAAATTTAATTTAATCTTATTCAAAGAGAAATGCATATAAGTAATAAAAGAAGAAAATATGCCTCTGCGCTTGCCAGTTAACTAGAAAACTCTGTGTCATAATTAGCCTTTTCAAGCACATATCAAGACCTAATATTTTGCATGATGTATCTCTTCATTTAGAAAGATGGCACTTTCAAACCACTATCAGTGGATAATACAGTTGGAATGACTGTTTTGAAGTAGTGATCACTTTCCTTGCTGCAGGAAAGCAGTGTGATGCAGTACTGTGTAAATCAGACCATTGTTCTCAATTCCTTTTTCCTTTCATACTATAAAATTATCAATCTATTCCTTTAGCTGTGTCATTTTACAGTTCTTCCCTCTCTGGGGATGCTTCCTCACTCCCACTGACATTGGGCGTGGCCACCTGACTCTCTTTGAAGTGTCTGTGGAGTGACAGAGCAGAGGAGAGTGCACAGCGGCCCCTCCACATCCCCAGGCCCCACATCCCTAGATTCCGCCTCCTCGGGGCCAGCACTATGTTCACAGCATGCGATTGGTTGAATCAACAGATGCAGACTCTGTAGATACAGAGGGCTGACTAAGGGACTTGAACAACCTCAGAATTTGCATCCGTAGGGGGTCCTGAAACCAATTCCTCCCCCTCCCAGGGGATTACCAGGGATGACTACGTGTGGTCACCTGGGCACCCCTGATGTTGTGATGAAAGTACACCCTTAACACAACAAAAATGAGATACATGAGCAGAGTTGAACCCAACTCACAGCTGGAGTTAATCCTGCTGACCTATACAGCCTGAAACAGAGCTGACCCAGCAGGCCCCCAGGTGCAGAGATGAAGACAGTAAGGATGGGTAATTGAAAGCTTCTGAATGCTGGGATGGTTAGCATCATTGAAACAATAGCTGTCTTAAATGTTTAGAATGTGGATTCCAAAGTCAGAGAGGTCTCGATAGGAACACTTATTCTGAAGCTCAACTGTGCAACTGTGCAAACTTCTTAATCTACCTGACTCTTAGTTCCCTCATTTTGTAAATCTAAGTGTAACGATGTCAACCTACTAGCATTGCTGTAAAGATTAAATAGCACAGTGTATGTAAAACAAACTGGCTAGGCCCAAGAAGTTCCTCTGTAAATAGCTCCTGTCATCATCATCATCACTGTTATAATCAAGGCATTTCTCCTATAATAGCTGAGGCCTCACTGAGTCAATGGTAGCTTGTATCATGAAAGAACTCTTGTGAAACATCCATAGTGGGGTCTTACACAAAGTAGAACCTCTTCAACATCTCTTTTCTAATAACTCTTTCCCAACCAGCACATACAGAAATGGGACTCATGATTTTTATTTCAGTAGCTCCATTTGCTAAATAACCAAGGTGACCAAAAATAAAGCATCTTTTTGCACAATGAGATGTAAACTCGCTAGTCGATCCCAGACTGAGGCCATAATCAAATCACTTTGAGAGTAACAACTAATATTTCTCTGGTTTTCAAACCCATTTGCTATTTTTCAGCCAGCAGTCTGCATCGTCACACACACACACCGTAAGTACGGCTATGAGTCTGCAGTGGGAATCTCACTCAAGCCTGAGGATGTACTGCTATAGTCTGTGAGGACTGACTACTAAAACAAAGTGCCAGAAAATGAGAGACTTAAATAATAAACGATTATTCCTCACAGTTCTGGAGGCTGGAAGTCTGAGATCAGGGTGCTCTCACGCTTGAGCTCTTGTTGAAGGCAGTCTTCCGGTTTTGTAGACGGCCATTTTCTAATTGCTCCTCTCATGGTGGAGAGAGGGAGGGGGAATTACTCTGTCTCAAAGAACACTAATCCCACTCACGAGGGCCCCACCCTCCAAAACCTAAGTATCTCCCAAAGACCGCACCTCGCGGGGGGTTAGGACACCATACACGAACCTGCGGCAGACACGGACGTTCCGTCCGTAACGTCTGCCCTGTGACTGGGCGCCGCCATCTTTTCCAGGCTCGGCTACCGCTTCCGGGGCACCGCAGTCCTCGAGGCCCCTGCACGTGACACTGGGGGCCCTTCTGCACGACCTTTGCCAGCTGATGGCCAAAGCGAGTCAGTGTTCTAGACCGACACGGGGAGAAATGGATCCCTTTTCTCACCCACAACAATCTGCCAGAAGTGAACCAATGCAATCATCTCTTCTGCCCTAGTAACTTACAGAGATTTTAGAGGAAATAATCCTTTCACTTCTTATGCACAGCCCTCATGCTCATAATATCCAAAAACGAGCCTGCCCTGGAAGGAAGGAAGAAGCTGGACTTGAAACAAATCTGAGAGATGGGCACCATTCTGTGGCAGAATTGCCACTCTGGGGCAACTGACCCAGTCCTGCTACTGGGTCAATTCTGTACTTTGCTATTGGGTCACGTTTGTTTTCTTTGCCTTTCCTGTTAATGTGGATTATTCTCTAGGAGGTCCTTCAGTCTGTCTTTCAAAATTTATCTTTCCACACACCTAGTCTGATCTACTCACACAAATTCAGGCTTATAATGATATTGCCTTGAGCCTCCTGCTGTAAATACACTGCCATTTATTTGGTACAAAACAGAATGAATAAATGATGAGGAAAAAGCTCATGAATGTGGGTAAGTTATCACACTCAGACATTCAGCATTATTCTATTTTTAACCTCTTGGTTATCTAATAAGCAGCTCAAACACAGCACATCGAAAAATGAACTCTTGATTCTTCAGCCCACGCCCAACCCAAGAACCTAAACGCCACCTTTGGCTCTGCTGCTTCTCACATTTCACATGCAATCCAAGAGCAAATCCCTTTGACTCTACATACAAAATAAATTTAGAATCCAGTGACAATTCATCGTTTCCATCACAGCGATGCTGACTCAGGTCTCTCATCATCTCTCACCTGGGCAGTTATAAAAAACCCTCAAGTGCTCACTGCTTCCACAGGAGACCATCAATTGTCTATTCTTAGTAAAGAAGCCTGTGTGATCCTCTAAAAATATAAATCAGAAAATATCTTTGCTCTGGTCTTAGCCATTTACTGCTTCCCATCTCACTCACAATAAAAGCTAGGATCTGCTCCCTTCACTTCATGGCAAATAGAAGGGGAAAAAGTGGAAGCGGTGACATATTTTACTTTCTCGGGCTCCAAAATCACTGCAGATGGTGACTGCAGCCATGAAATTAAAAGACACTTGCTCCTTGGAAGAAAAACTATGACCAACCTAGACAGTATATTAAAAAGCAGAGACATTACTTTGTCGACAAAGGTGGTGGTTTGGTGGTTTTAGTCACTGAGTCGTGTCCGACTTTTGTGACCCCATGGACTGCAACCTGCCAGGCTCCCCTGTCCATGGGATTCTCTGGGCAAGAATACTGGAGTGGGTTGCCATTTCCTTCTCCAGGGGATCTTCCTGACCCAGGGATTGAAGCCGGGTCTTCTGTGTTGCAGACATATTCTTTACCAACTGAGCTACAGGGAAGTCCTGTACCTTCCCTGTCGACAAAGGTCCATCTAGTCAAAGTTACGATTTTTCCAGTAGTCCTGTATGGATGTGAGATTTAGACCATAAAGAAGGCTGAGTGCCGAAGAATTGATGCTTTTGAACTGTGGTGTTGGAGAAGACTCTTGAGAGTCCCTTTTACAGCAAGCAGATCCAACCAGTCCATCCTAAAGGAAATCAGTCCTGAATACTCATTGGAAGGGCTGATGCTGAAGCTGAAACTCCAATACTTTGGCCACCTGATGTGAAGAGCAGACTCATTGGAAAAGACCCTAATGCTGGGAAAGATTGAAGGCAGGAGGAGAAGGGGGTGGCAGAGGATGAGATGGTTAGATGGCATCACCTACTCAACAGACTTGAGTCTGAGCAAGCTCCAGGAGGTATTGAAGGATGGGGAAGCCTAACGAGCTGCAGTCCATGGGGTCACAAAGAGTAAGACATGACTGAGCAGCTGAGCAAGAACAATGAGAGTTCTTACAATACCTGTAAGACCCTACATCACCCGACACCCTGGTTCTACCCTTGCTCACCCTGTTCCAGCTCACCGACCTCCTTGCTGTTTCTCCGCTATCCCAGATCAGTTTCCATCTTAGCACCCTGGCTCTGCTGATCCCTCCGCCTGGAATGCTCTTCCTCCAAGCGGACTCTTGGGTGACTAATTCCAGCCACTTCCCTCAGATCTCATTTTCTCAGCAGACCCATCCTAGCGCTACTGACTCCTCTCTCCCCACTCCACCTTGACCACCTTCTCCCATTCCCTCTACCCTGATGTATTCCTTCCGTTTTCCCAAACATATCAGCACCTATCATAGTAAATATTTATCCATTCGTTGTTTAGTTGCCTTTTGTCTATTCCCCCTCCCTCATGTAAGCTGCATGAGGATGGGTGCTTTTCTCTGTTTTTTTCATCAAACAGTGCTAGATCTATAAAGGAACACATATTAAAAGGAAGAAAAACAAAATTATTTCATAACATAACGTTTATTTATATCAAATAGTACTTGCCCATCCTATGGTATAGCCCAGGGAACTATATTCAGTTATCTTGTGATGAACCATGTGGAAAAGAATTTGAAAAAGTGTGTGTGTGTATATATATATATAACAGAATCACTTTTCTGTACAGTAGAAATTGACACAGCATTGAAAATCTACTATATTCAATAAAATACATTTTAAAAAATAGTACTTGTCTCATCTGAGCAGAGGACCAAAGAGAGTTGTCAAATTTTATGAAACATGTTTTCTTCTTCAATTCTAGTTATTTTTCCAAGTTGTCTGTATACACACCATTCTCTTGCACAAAAATACATCATAATTATTTCCTCTATTTAAATGTCTTACACATGCAAGCTTCACATTTGTTGATGGTCTATCTAGTCTCCTAGGACCCAAGAGATGTAAACTGATATGCAAATATAAATTAGTCTGAATAGCAACATCATGATATAATTTTTAGTAATGGGAAAATATCAAACACTGCTGATGTAAAAATGATATGGATAACAAATGCGATAGAGAGAAAGAGGAAGGCACTTTGGAACAAGTAAGATGAAAGTTATGTATCAGCTTCATAAACATGTTTTACTTACACTCACTCTAACCTGACAAAGATCCCACAAAAAAAGAAAACTACAGGCCAATATCACTGATGAACATAGATGCAAAAATCCTTAACAAAATTCTAGCAATCAGAATCCAACAACACATTAAAAAGATCATACACCATGACCAAGTGGGCTTTATCCCAGGGATGCAAGGATTCTTCAATATCCGCAAATCAATCAATGTAATACACCACATTAACAAATTGAAAAATAAAAACCATATGATTATCTCAATAGATGCAGAGAAAGCCTTTGACAAAATTCAACATCCATTTATGATAAAAAAAAAAAAACTCTCCAGAAAGCAGGAATAGAAGGAACATACCTCAACATAATAAAAGCTATATATGACAAACCCACAGCAAACATTATCCTCAATGGTGAAAAATTGAAAGCATTTCCTCTAAAGTCAGGAACAAGACAAGGGTGCCCACTTTCACCATTACTATTCAACATAGTTTTGGAAGTTTTGGCCACAGCAATCAGAGCAGAAAAAGAAATAAAAGGAATCCAAATTGGAAAAGAAGAAGTAAAACTCTCACTATTTGCAGATGACATGATCCTCTACATAGAAAACCCTAAAGATTCCACCAGAAAATTACTAGAAATAATCAATGACTATAGTAAAGTTGCAGGATATAAAATCAACACACAGAAATCCCCTGCATTCCTATACACTAATAATGAGAAAACAGAAAGAGAAATTAAGGAAACAATTCCATTCACCATTGCAACGGAAAGAATAAAATACTTAGGAATATATCTACCTAAAGAAACTAAAGACCTATATATAGAAAACTATAAAACACTGGTGAAAGAAATCAAAGAGGACACTAATAGATGGAGAAATATACCATGTTCATGGATTGGAAGAATCAATATAGTGAAAATGAGTATACTACCCAAAGCCATTTATAGATTCAACGCAATCCCTATCAAGCTACCAACAGTATTCTTCACAGAGCTAGAACAAATAATTTCACAATTTGTATGGAAATACAAAAAACCTCGAATAGCCAAAGCGATCTTGAGAAAGAAGAATGGAACTGGAGGAATCAACCTACCTGACTTCAGGCTCTACTACAAAGCCACAGTTATCAAGACAGTATGGTACTGGCACAAAGATAGAAATATTGATCAATGGAATAAAATAGAAAGCCCAGAGATAAATCCACGCACCTATGGACACCTTATCTTTGACAAAGGAGGCAAGAATATACAATGGATTAAAGACAATCTCTTTAACAAGTGGTGCTGGGAAATCTGGTCAACCACTTGTAAAAGAATGAAACTAGACCACTTTCTAACACCATACACAAAAATAAACTCAAAATGGATTAAAGATCTTAACGTAAGACCAGAAACTATAAAACTCCTAGAGGAGAACATAGGCAAAACACTCTCCGACATACATCACAGCAGGATCCTCTATGACCCACCTCCCAGAATATTGGAAATAAAAGCAAAAATAAACAAATGGGACCTAATTAACCTTAAAAGCTTCTGCACATCAAAGGAAACTATTAGCAAGGTGAAAAGACAGCCTTCAGAATGGGAGAAAATAATAGCAAATGAAGCAACCGACAAACAACTAATCTCAAAAATATACAAGCAACTCCTACAGCTCAACTCCAGAAAAATAAACGACCCAATCAAAAAATGGGCCAAAGAACTAAATAGACATTTCTCCAAAGAAGACATACAGATGGCTAACAAACACATGAAAAGATGCTCAACATCACTCATTATCAGAGAAATGCAAATCAAAACCACTATGAGGTACCATTTCACACCAGTCAGAATGGCTGCGATCCAAAAGTCTACAAATAATAAATGCTGGAGAGGGTGTGGAGAAAAGGGAACCCTCTTACACTGTTGGTGGGAATGCAAACTAGTACAGCCACTATGGAGAACAGTGTGGAGATTCCTTAAAAAACTGGAAATAGAACTGCCTTATGATCCAGCAATCCTACTGCTGGGCATACACACTGAGGAAACCAGAAGGGAAAGAGACACGTGTACCCCAATGTTCATCGCAGCACTGTTTATAATAGCCAGGACATGGAAGCAACCTAGATGTCCATCAGCAGATGAATGGATAAGAAAGCTGTGGTACATATACACAATGGAGTATTACTCAGCCATTAAAAAGAATACATTTGAATCAGTTCTAATGAGGTGGATGAAACTGGAGCCTATTATACAGAGTGAAGTAAGCCAGAAGGAAAAACATAAATACAGTATATTAACGCATATATATGGAATTTAGAAAGATGGTAACAATAACCCGGTGTACAAGACAGCAAAAGAGACACTGATGTATAGAACAGTCTTATGGACTCTGTGGGAGAGGGAGAGGGTGGGAAGATTTGGGAGAATAGCATTGAAACATGTAAAATATCATGTAAGAAACGAGTTGCCAGTCCAGGTTCGATGCACGATACTGGATGCTTGGGGCTAGTGCACTGGGACGACCCAGAGGGATGGTATGGGGAGGGAGGAGGGAGGAGGGTTCAGGATGGGGGACACATGTATACCTGTGGCGGATTCATTTTGATATTTGGCAAAACTAATACAATTATGTAAAGTTTAAAAATAAAATAAAATTAGAAAAAAATAAATAAATAAAACCGTCTGCTTCTTCAGGCTCACACACAGACCTCAAGTATAACAAGTTAAAAACAAAAGCTTCTCCTCTCATTCCCCAAACTTTCTCTTTCCTTAAGAAGAAAAATAGCACCAACATTTACCCTGTTATTCCCTCACCTTCAATACCTACATAATACCAATAACCAAGCTCTGTCAATTCTATTCCATAATGTTTCTCAAAACCACCATTCCATTTCTCGCCTACACCACAGGAGCATACTCCTAAGTTGATATCCACCCCACGGCTTGCATCTCTCAAATCTAGCCTCCAAAGAACATCTGATCTTACCATTTCATTGCTGGGAATATTCTGGTCCCCCTAGCCTTTACAGTCAAGTTTTAAAAATCTTAATTTGTCTGACTCAAAACTCTTTGGTATCTTAATATTGCCTTCCTCTTGAGAGTCAATTAAAGAAAATATTCTATGCCTGAGTGCAAAGTACACAGCAGAATATTTAAGAGGGATGATTTGGGTTACGTCTCCTCAGAAGCAAACCATAAGAAGATTTGAGATGATCTGAGATAAACAGAAGCTCTCATACCTTGGCCACCTGATGGGAGAGGACTCACTAGAAAAGACCTTGCGGGAAAGACTGAAGGCAAGGGAGAAGGAGGCGCAGAGGGTGAGATGGTTGGATGGCATCACCAGCTCAATGGACACGGGTCTGACCAAACTCTGAGAGAGTGTGGTGGACAGAGGAGCCTGGTGTGCTGCAGTCCACGGGGTTGCAAAGAGCTAGACGTGACTTAGCAACTGAACAGCAATAACAATGAGAAAAGAGGAAGATAAGGGAAGGAGAGAGGAGGAGGTGGGGAGCAGGGAAGAAAGGAAGAAAGGGAGGGGGAAGGGAGGCTGGGGGGAGGGAGGAAGAGGTGGGGAAGGCTACCTCAGTATCAACCTTTACAGACGCATGTGCTCAGTCCCTTCAGTGGTGTCTGACTCTGCAATGGTGTGGACTATAGCCCTCCAGGCTCCTCTGTCCATGGGACTCTCCAGGGAAGAACACTGGGGCAGGTTGCCATTCCCTCCTCCAGGGAAGCTTCAACCCAGGGATCGAACCCATGTCTCCTGCACTGCAAGTGGATTCTTTACCACTCAGCCACTAGGGAAGCCCACCTTTATAGATAAGGAGTCAGTAATGTTTCATATGAAAGTATAATATTTCTATTGTAAGTAACAAATAACTTTTAAAACTTTATTTGCATCATAAGTGAATACCCAAATGGAAAAAATTTCTCACTGGAAGAATTGTTTTCAATTTTTCATATTACATGCTTGCAGTAATCTCCTAGTTACATAAGGGAATAATAAGCCTGGCGGATATGATACACTGCTTATTAAGGAAGAAGCATCTATTTCTAATTTCAAGTTAAAATTAGATGACAGGTAAAAATGATGTTGTTGCTCTCCTTGTTTATTTAATTTTGGGGATTCATAATTACTGCATTGCTCTATTTCACCTAATCGGATGACAATTACACAGTTTTCTGATTTGAAAAGTGTTTTCGCATGCTTCATCTTTCACCTTCATGAACACCCTGTTCTCTGGACAGGGAGTGTCTAGTTACTGAGTCGAAGTGACTCGCCCCAATTGCGTTGCTGTCGATAGAGCCAGTTCACTGCTCCTTCTTTCAACCACACTGACTCTCTGCATCTTTGTAGGAATTGTGGATTCTCATTTATGATTAGGTGGTTTGGTTTTGCAGCTGCAAGAAGCCCTTCTGATCATTTATATTCATAGAAATATCAAATATTACAGCAAGGTACCTTATATCAACTCATCTCTCCCTTCAAAGAGCAGACGAGACAATAAGACAAAGGAGAGGTAGGGAGCTGCACTGACTACAACCCTTTAGTTCACTGAAAGGGCAACAAGTACAGCACAGAAACCTGCTGTCTGTTATCACCTATAAGGACAAAGATGAGCCTGATTTATATCAACAGTAAAGTGACTTTGCTTTCTCATTTTCTTTTCAAATCTGGTGGCAAAAGTAAATAAAATTATAAGGAAGTTTTTGGAATTTCTATTCCTACCAACTTTTAAAATTTGAAAATACTTACCATAAGAAAGTCTTCTGCTGCCTTTTTATCTCACTCTCCTTTTCTTTCTGCTGTAAATAACCTGGTGATATAGAGTTAAAACTACTGGCATCTTAAAAGTGACTTCCAGGTCTTTAATCTTGCTGTTTCTGTTATCTTCCTATCTGTTTTCTTTGAACTATAAAAGCTCTGTCTCTGCCTTTAGCTATTTCTTTAAAAAAAATCTACATCTCAAAATTTTTGCTCTTCTCCTCTTCAATCAGAGGCAGTCGGGATGATGTTTCATGCGATAAGGCTACCAGCAGGGAGTTGAGTGTATCTTCAACCCGAGCCCTTCTCAGCCACGGTTTCTTTCATAATTATCCACCAATGGTCAGTTGTGCACTCCTAAGCAATTTTAATGTGCTAAGTCTCTTCAGTCGTATCCGACTCTCTGCAACCCTGTGGACCGTACCCCACCAGGTTCCTCTGCCCGTGGGATTCTCCAGGCAAGAATACTGGAGTGGGCTGCCATGCCCTCCTCCAGGGGATCGTCCTGACCCAGGGATCGAACCGGTGTCTCTTAAGTCTGCTGCACTGGCAGGCAGGTTCTTTACCACTTCAATAACAATGTGCAATTTTAAGAAAAAGTTTATGGACCCTTTCAAAAATAAGTTGGATCACATCCAAGGTTATTTCTGGAACATTGAAACTATAATTTTTTATGATATGCTTTCCTAAATGGGAGATAAAAGGATGGTACACATTTAGAGGTAGGAATTTCAAAATTATGTTTACACCTTAGGAGTAGGTTTTCGTGACTGCTATCTGAGCCATCTACTATGGTAACAAGAAAGGTGGATAAGTATTTTTTAATCTGTGCATCAACTCTTCTTTAATGAAATCCAAGGCGTTTTTGTTTGGGGTGTAGAAATATTTGGCACCAAATATTAAACATTTACTGTATGTCAAAATCTTACCCACAGCCTTGCAAACTGGGTCTTGTGGAATCCAACTTGTAATTAAGAAAACTGAAGCTGAGTGAAAGCCAGTGACTTGTGAACACTACACAGCTAATAAGCAGTAGAACTGGGAATCAGCTAGAATCATCTCACTCTAAAGCTTACGGTCACTTCACAAAAATAGTAATGCACAGTATCAAGATAAATGCCATCCATCTTTGGGGGCACCCGTCACTGTCCTAGGCTCTCAAACCCTCCCTAAGCGAGACTGACTCAGAGTTAGGTCGGGTGAGCCAGGAACCTAACGTGAAATGCTGAAGGAAAGAAAGAAGGAAGGGAAGGAAAGAGGGAATGAGGGCATGGGAACAGGAGGGGCTGGCGGGGACCCAGAAGAGCAGCAGTCCCTGCCCCACTCCACCCCGGGTGTATTTCAAGTGCAAAATAACTCCACGGGGGCAGCAATTACGGGAGGCAGGTGTGTGCCTCTCTGTAAGTGTGTAGGTGGGAGCCCATCTAACAGGTCAATTTCTCTTCCACTTTATCGGCTATAACATGCTGTGCACATCACAGTTCTTTGGGACAAATGCATTTCAAAAGAAAAATTAGTCTTGAACACTGAAACTTGCAACTGTGTATATTTTACCAAATGTCAATCCCTATTTGCTGCCTGATTTGAGTGAGTCTGATTCATTATGCAGTTTCAAGCCTGAGAAAGTTCTTTCAAACAGAAAAAAAAAAAGAAAAAATGACTTGTCCCAAATTTTGGACCACATGAAGTTTCCAGAAGTATAATTTAAGTCATTTTCCATCATTCACTTATAATTTTGCTTTCTACTCTCCTGCTTCCAGCTAGGTTACAACCTCCTGGCCATAAGAAAAATTGCCTCAAATCTTACGTTAATTCTCCCATTTTAAGATAATTTCAGATAAGAGCACATACTTGTTTGAGAGTCAGCTGTACTATTCTCCTTTCTCTGACTAGATGTTAGACTGGATTTTTTTTATTTCAAATTTCTCTCCAAACTGTGTCAGTCTTCACTAACGATTAAGTGTGATGTTACTTATGATCGTGTGAGAGGATCCTTCTAGATGCAAAATGTCTCAAGACAGGTATTTTTTGTCATGATTGTCAAATTATCTCCTGAGACCTCTTTTAAAATAATATAATGTGGTGCAACAAATTGGAATTTTGTTATTATTTGTACCACAATATTCTAAATGAATGCTACTGGAAGTGAATTTGGAACATATTTTGTGGCCTATATTTGTGCCAATAACAATAACAATAATATTCATTTTGTGCTTGTATGTACCAGTGTTTAAAATAAATCATCTCATTTAAGCATCAGGAAAGACCATTTCATTCTGTACTTCAGATTTCTTCCTCAGGTAAAATTCCAAGATGAGAGATTCCTGGGTCACTAATTGTGGGCAATTTGCAAACTCAAAACACAGTTGTGTCTACAAAGATTCTATTAATTTATGCTCCCACCATCGATGCATGAAAACCCCTTTCATACCATATTTTTGTTAGCATTGGGCAGTCTATCATTCTTTTTTCAAAAATTTCTTCATTTGACAAAAAGCAAAAACTGAGACCTCCCTCTTGTTTTAATTTGCATGCTGCTAAGTTCTCTTCTGTTAGTGTCACACTGTTATCTTCGAGGATTTTCTTAATGCTGTGGTTCTCAATTTGAAAGTACTATTGAAATACTAAAACAATTAACCTTCCTCACATTTATTATAAATAGTTGTCCCAATTTAGCTTGACTCTTCACTTTAGTCTTTGTTATTTGGGACCTGCAGCCTTTTATGTTCAAATAATTAAATTTATTTATCTTAGTCTTTATATATTATTCCATTACAAACCATCTCAATAAAACGCAGAGAGTTCATATCACTGCCCTATGTTTTGACCTGCAGTGGCCCACCCCTCAGTGTAGCATTCAAGATCATGACTTAGTTCTCACATATCTCTTACAGATCATCTTTCCTCATGTTCACCCTTCAAGGCTGTGACCTAATCTTGCCAAACTGCTTTTGTGAAAGCAACCTGCTTTCTTTCCCACAGCTCATTCTTGTCTCTTGTTGTTTTCCCCACTTCTGACGCCCACCATCTCCAGCCGCATCCCTCTCCTGATTAACTCCTCCTGTAACTTCGAGAGTCAGATCCCATGTTCTCTTTCAGGATGCTCTTCCCCAAGCCACTCATCCTGTAGACACTGGACGATTTTCTCAAATGTTGCCATAGCATTCCGAGCTCAGTTCCTTCAGAGCATTTATGGTGTACTCTTTCCTTCCCAGCTAGAGGCCAGATGCTCTGCGCAGCCCAATAGCTGTGCATTTGCATCTACGTACTATTTGACACATACTTGTGTCAGTCATCATTTTGTTACATGAATTAATGACAAAAACTGATGATGAGGGTACTGGAATATCTGGATATGTTTTATTTATAAATATATATCTAAATGATTTTTATTTCTAACACATGATGTGAAGAGAAATAATTTGGGGGTCTTACCACTTGAAGTAGCAAAGGAAAGGGCAATGGTATGTCAAGAAGTATAAACATGTTTCTGAGGCCAAGAACTACCGAAGCTATGCCACAGCATCTAGCTGGGGTATCTATAAAGAATGATTTATTATGGCCTTGAGGAAGACGTGTATTTTTTTCTTCCTCCTATTATATTTCCCTATTTTACTCAACCTCAAATAACACATAGTAAGTGAAATTTAAATGTTACATCAAGCGATAACATCAGGAAAGAGAGTTTAAAGAAAAAAAAATGAAAGAAAAGCTAACAAGAGAAATCTTAGGATGGTTCAATGAAATATCAGGTAAAAGGTAATTTTAAAGGGAATCGGAATGGGTAGAAAACAAGATTCTATTTCATTAGCTACATAAACCATTTTAGTGAGAGCATCACTGATGAGAATTATGAACCTTCCCACAAGCTGCCAAATACAGCTGTCTCTGATGTTGATTTTTCCCAGTCTGCCTCATGAATTTCAGCCTGATGAAAACACTGATTCACTCTCAGAGCCCATTCACAAGCCACTAACCTGAAAAACGCAGCGGGTGTGTGTGGCAGGGGAAGGGGCCTGGGCCCTTCATGGTACCAACGTTCAAGGCTAAATAAAGTGCTTTGTCAAAAGTGAAAATTATTGTCCTAAAGAACAAAAGTGTCCTCAACAAAACAAAAATTGATCTCACTTCAGTGAAAAAGGCTATAAATCCATGAAACGTGTTTCTCGATACAGTAAAGCAGAGGTTAATGCAATAACCCTTTAAAGGAGGCATGTCAGCACAGCAAAATATCCAGCACGTGTCACTAAATATCTGTTTATCTCCAGTGACTTTTGTCCAGGTTTAACCTCAGATCTTCCCTTACTTTTTCATTTAACAAAAATGTTGGGTCTTTGGGCTGAATAACACACTATTAAGGACTTCAATAAAGTAGTTCATGTAACTTCATAAGCCATCAAATCTTTTTAAGGAGCTGATAATTTAATAAAAGTATGAAAAGAAAGCAATGAACAGCTTAACTTTGAAAGCACAGTGAGGGGGAGAATGGTGCACAAGTTCAACGATTTTACTTTGTTTAAACTCGTATGGCAAGATAATTATTTGACTCACATATTAAGAACGTATGTCTATAGTCATGTACAAAGCAAATATTTTCACCAATAAAATTAATAAAACGTCAGGCAGTAAGCTAGCCGGTTTCATCTATCAAACTTGCAAAGACTGAAAAGGCACAGCCATGGTGAGTGAGCGCGCAGGGAAGCCCAAGCTCTCCACTCTGCAGATGAGCAAGAAAATCCCTGTAATTTGTTTCTAAAGTCCTCTGAATATATATATATATATATGCCTTCAACATTTTTCTAAGTATTTTTTCACCTTTTCTGCCTAAGGAAATACTACCTATTTCATATTGACACTGTTTCTTTCCTTTCAAAAAAATATATTCGTTCACTTGACTGCGTTGGGTCCCAGCGGGGCGACAGAGGGTCTTTGTTCTCCGGGAGGCATGAGGAATCTTGAGCCGCAGCGTGCAGGATCTCGTTTCCTGACCAGGGATCAACTCACATGGGTTCTCCGCATTGGAAGCCTGGAGTCTTGGCCACTGGACCACCAGGGAAGTCCGACACGGTTTCTTTTTGAGTCCTGGAGGTAAAGCAAGGCTTTTTCCCTCTCACGTCACATGCCACCGGACCCAAGAGTGGGTGAGGTGTCCTTACTTCCCCTTGCCATTTCCAACTATTATTCTCAAAATAGGTAAAAAATACACACACGCACCTACACACACCACACCCCCACATACACACCACACACACACACACCCTCAAACATATACACCCATATTATTCAAAGGAAAGACTTTACCATATAACAAAGCTTCTTGGTGATAGCATCTTTTTAAAAAAGTATCAAGAGCAAAGGCATGCTAAATAAATTAATTAAAGAAAGTGGTCAAAAAAGGAAGAGAAAGCACAAATTTGACTTCATAGCACCTTTGCGAGTCTAACCACCCTTCACGTTTGCTGTTTCCACATTTCTACTAGCTGTGTGGCGATCTTACGCACTCTCATCTAATACGGCATCTCTGACTCCTGAAGTAGAGGCAGCAGCTGCAACAGGAAGCACAGTTCACGGAGGGGAGAGTGTCATTACCAGTGACACAGAATCATCATTGCCCCGTCACCATTAGTAAGCCTACCACACTCCTAAACGGGGCAACGTCAGTGAAAAATCGTGACATCAGACTTCCCTACCCATGCCTAATCTAGTTCACAAGCCAACCTAAAGTTGGGAATACTGATTTATTACCATTTCCCAATTTTTTTCCTGAAGGCACACTGTATAATTTGAATAACAGATTTCTGGAGTCAGAGCCTCATTACTGCAATGATTCAGCCCTCTATATGTATCATTTATAATACTATTTATGTCCATTTCATAAAAGAGCTGCAACATTTTCTCCATCAATTTCTGCTGCAAATTGCAAATGAGACAAAAGCCTTTCACTTGCATATATATCATAATGTTGCCCATTGATTATAGTAATGTTTTTCAAATTTGATAATCACAACCAGCCATTAAAAGATTACTCCTTTCTATAAACTATAAAGCTTAAAATCATTAAACAGATTGGAAAAGCAATTATTAAAGCTATTTAGCAGAAAGTTTCTCTCAACAGAAATTTTATTATGCCTAATTTATGAGATCTTATACCAGAAGATGGCATAAATTTCCTTTTCTCTCTACGCTCCCCTTGAAGCACAGAAAGGACCCAAAAAATCATCTCATTATTATATTTTCACATGAAACCCAGAAGCTTACTCAAAATTTGTTACACAAAAAACTATCCAACAGTCTCATGAATGCAACTGAAGAGTCCGACCTCATCTTTCACAATGACTGCAAGAATGTGGATTTACCCAAGGGGGTCCATCGTGAGCATGAAATTAAGTATTATTTGGCTATTGACCTTGAATGGAATTCAATGATCTAGTTACAGGCAAAATCACCTCTGCACATGTTATTCATCATCATATATCACTGTACTTAAGAACATGGATACCAGTACTGAGCTTGCAGACAAGTCAATGCCTAAAGCCTTTAAGTCAAACTCATGTTTCCTCCCTGGCTTTAAGTTTTCCCCTTGGATGGATGAGGGTAGTAATCTTGCCCATCTCAAAGGATTATTGCACTGGTGAATGACCGATGCACAGTGCCCGGCATACAGGAAGCTGTTGCTGTTTAGCTGCTAAGTCGTGTCTGATACTATTGTGACCCCATGGACTGTAGCCCACCAGGCTCTTCTGGCCATGGGATTTCCCCAGGGAAGAATGCTGGAGTGGGTCGCCATTCCCTTCTCCAGGGGATCTTCGGAACCCAGGAACTGAATCCACATCTCCTGCTTTGGAAGGTGGATTCTTTACCCCTGACCCACAGGGGAGCCCTAGGAAGTACACAGTGGGCAATTATTATCATGGAAATTTTTCTCTCACCACACACTGGATCTGCAGTTCAGTTAGTGGGCAGTTAGAAGGATTTTATTTGGGAAATAGAGTGACAGCAACAAGGTAGCAGAAGAGCACTTTTTAGCCCTCTCTCCCCACCGAGAGGAACACAGATTTTGACAAAACACTTACAGATAAGAGTACCTTTGTGAGAGCTTGGAAGTACAGTGGAAAGGTCCTTGCACCCCACTGAAGCAAAAAATCTGAGAACAGATATATCAAAGAGGATAAGAGAAAGTTTCACTTTATCCATAGGAGCCTTTGCCAAGATGGTACAGTTCAGGGCTAAGAGAGGCCTCTCAGCCCATGATTTCTGCCATGAAGAAAGTGACAGCATCGTAAATGACCACCTTCACAGCCGCAAGGACACTGCCAGGAGGCCTCTGCTTCCCCAACCAGCAGGCTGAAGTGACCAGCATGGCTGATTAAACTGTTGTTAAGTTATTGCCAGATTACATTTGGATGTTTTACCTATATTTTATAAAACCACAAAGACGCCACCAAAAAAACTGTTAGAACTTTGAACAAATTCAGTAAAGTTATACACAAAATCAACATCCAAAACAGCACTTCCACACACCAAAATGAACGATGCTGGTGGCTTCCAAGTCACAGGTGCTGGAGGGAATGGGAAGATGCTGGTCACCAGATACAAAATCTCAAGTGTACGGGGCAAATAATTCTGGTAATCTAATGTGCAGCGTGGCGACTGTGGTTAACGACACTGCATTACACACTTGACATTTGCTAAGAGGCTGGACCTTGGACGTTCTCAAAAAAATGTAACGATAATGGTACCTATGTGAGGCGATGGATATGTTAATTAGCTCAACTGTGGTAATCATTTCACAGTCTGGGCTTCCCTGATAGCTCAGTTGGTAAAGATCCGCCTGCAATGCAGGAGACCCCAGTTTGATTCTCCGGGTTGGGAACATTCACTGGAGAAGGGATAAGCTACCCACTCCAGTATTCTTGGGCTTCCCTTGTGGCTCAGCTGGTAAGGAAAATGCCTGCAGTGCGGGAGACATGGGTTTGATCCCTGGATTGGGAAGATCTCCTGGAAAAGGGAAAGGCTACCCACTCCAGTATTCTGGCCTGGAGAACTCCAAGGACTGTATAGTCCATGGGGTCTCAAAGAGTCGAACATGACTGAGTGACTTTCACTTTCACTTTTCACAATCTATACATATATTAAACCATCACTTTGTACATCCATATATATACTTTTTATTTATCAAATATACCTCAATAAAGATTAGGAGGAGAAATAGTATGTAAATAAGTTTTTTGAATCAGTAAAAAGACTGAGCTAAAAATGGAAAAAAGCAAAAGATTCTATGAAGCACCTCTAAAATAATAGTATGCTCAAATGACCAATAAAAATTTTTATTAAGATGCATGTAATGCATTTCTTACAGAAATAAATATGATGAAGCATGCACCAAAAGAGAATATTTCAAAATTTCATAGCTAAATATTTTATTTTCCTTCATCCCCAAAGAAACAAATAAAATAAAAAGGAAATTAATTTGCACATTTTCTGAAGGCTTCTAAATGTTCAATAAATCTAGCAGGCAAAGGCATATAGGTGTAGGCAAATCAGATTTACTGATTCTCCCCTTGTACTCAACGTTATTCACTCACTTCTCAGGTTACATAGGAACTGGAGTACTCAAAGCATGTAAGCTTTATAAACATTATTATTTTGATAAGTAATTTTTATCCATAACGTTTTATTATTTCTATAGAACACTGAGTTAGGTCTCATATATGGCAACTTAAATTGAGACTGCCATCAAGAAATCTAAAATTAAGAAGCAAGACAGACTACCATATAAAAGAACAAATAAGCCCATAGGTTAAGACGTGTACATGTCTTATGGATACTAGTATCAAAATTAGCAGAAATGTAAAAATAATAACAGTATTTTACAGTTAGCACTTCTCTAATATACATGTTAAATGCTTCTCAGACTAATACTCTGAAATAAGACTTTATTCCCATTTCATAGGTAAAGAGACTGACACCAATCCTGACTGGTATGTATTCATTTTCTACTCATGGCACTCACTGAGCATTTCTGAACTTTCCTTCATTCTCCTTGGTGTGTGTGGGTGTGTGTGTGTGGGTGTGTGTGTGGGTGTGTGTGTGTGTGGTTTCTTAAAATTTTAATTATTTTTTAATTGAAGGATAATTGCTCTACAGAATTGTGTTGGTTTCTCCCAAACATCAAGATGAATCAGCCACAGGTATACATGTCCCCTCCCTGTGAACCTCCCTCCCACCTCCCTCCCCATCCCACCCTCTAGGTTGATACAGACCTCTGGGTTTGAGTTCCCGGAGTCATATAGCAAATTCCCGTTGGCTATCTATTTTACACATGGTAATATATATTTCCATGTTACTCTCCATACATCCCACCCTCTCCTTCCTCCCATCCTCCCTTAGTTTTAATAAAATCTCTCAAAGCTTAGCAAGGTACATGGCACTCAAGCTAGAGACTACATTTCCATCTGAGTAAGCTCTGACCACCAGGCAGTGAGTTGAACTGAGCTGTACAACCTCCAGATTCCATAATTCAGGTCCCTTTCCTTCTTACTCCCTCTCTCTTTCTGCGGGCTGCAAAGCGGATGTGATGCTGACTTCATCCTCAGGAGGAGGACGGCACCGCAGGAGATAGTGGAGCACGGGGATGGAAGGATCTCGGCCTGGGAGGAACTCCCGAAGCAGAGCTGCCCCCCTTCCCTACACCCTGCACTCACAGGTCTGTGTGGTTGCCTAAGAGACACACAAACCCCTCTCCTGTGTTATCTGAGCCCTGTACCTGAGGTCTTGTTCTCTCCTCTCTGTCTCATCTCCATTTCTCTTTACATTATTTCAGCCATAACCTTACCAATCCATCACTGAAGGAGCTAGAGATCACCTGGCTAGAGATGCAGCAAGAAGTTGGTCCTTAATCCTAACCCCTGAGTCTACACCCTTCACGTTTACCTTAGGGAAACAGACTCCTGGCACAACAAACAAGCATGGCTGCAGAGAAACGTGTTATAGTGATTTTCTGGATCTTCTTGACTTCACATCCTGTGGAACAGAGGATGTTAAAAGTAATATGTGCTTCTTTCTCCGTCTATTTCACCAGAGTCACTTCTTAAAAAATAGAGTAAGCATAATGGTGAGTCTCCTCCATTTCCTACAGAAACGGCCACGTCTGTTAAACACAAGGAGCTTGCTGTCTCCGCAGCAAACCCAGCTGTTTCCGCACCAGAAGGCAAGCGCGCTGCGGGGGCGCCGGTCTCGCGTTCTGGCACATTCTCCCGATACAGCTCTGAGCCTGAGTCAGGGCCGCTTCCCTTTCTTCACTGTTCACTACTGCACCCATCTCGGCACGAATCTTAACTTTGCCACAACAAGCCCACCATGCGTTTTTATGCCTCTGTTCTCTTCCCTCATTATACTGCTTTTTGCTGATTTATTTGTCGCCCTCTGGTAAAAAGAAACACAATTTACTTTTAAAAATACGTACACGGATAAAACTATACACACATACGCACAAGTTCAAAAACAAAGCCAAATATATATCCAACTATGTCTGATAAAGTAAGGCTGTACCAATGTTAACATGTAATAGAATGGTCTCAATATTTAAATACAACACAGCAAATAATGTCCAATACAAACATGCTGGAGTGATTTTACTAAACGTCATGTACCTGCTTTCCTTGTTACCAGATCAATCCAGTGTAGAACACATGTGGAATACCTGCTGATCTGACCCACTACTGATCTTATTTCTTTTGTTTTTAATGAAAGCCATGGTTGAAAACCCTAATTTATACAAACAAGTCATTGTGAATTGTATTAAGGACAGTACCTTCTAGATAACAAGAGAATTCTTAAAGTTAATTGAAATTAATAGTAAAATTAAATTCTGTGATTATCCTTCAGTGTAAATGAAGAACTACACTATAATATGTCATTTATGTCTTTAGACACTAGGTTTAACTCAATTATTTGTTCAGGACTTTGAAAATCAAGTACATCTTTTATTTAAATGTTTCTCTTAATCTTTCAGATATCTCTTTTGGAAGTAACAATTAAAAATTTGGGATAGAAAAGTGAAATGTAATACTGTATCTAATTTTACTTTTTTCAAATTGTCATTAAAAGTTACAATGCTGAGAAAAAAATAGCTGTGGCCATTACTTGTAAATCTCACTGTAACAAGAATTTTTTATCTCAGATATATCTGATTTGTTGAACTATGTCATGTAATTTCAAATTTAATTGACTTAAGGCTGTCAAAAATATTTTTTAAATATGCTGAACTCTCTTATCTAAATATTGTCTTTAGCTTACTGGTGTGACAAACACACTGACCCCGGCAGTTCCTGATATTTTTAAATAACTCCACTGTATTTTCTAGTTATACTCTCTGCTTCACAAACTCCTGATTCCTTCACAGTTTTTCCACTTTATATTAATCGATAGTACATTATCCTCATTCTATAGATATATCTCATTCAGTTGTAGTGGATTAAATTTAAACACAATAAACGTTTATAAAATCATTTTGCCATATAACTCAGGCCTAAAATTTTGTAACCTGCAAAACTGATACTATCATCAACTTATAGCATAAAATCTCCATCAGCTGTTATTCGTGTAATAACTATTACTTCTAAGCATTCTGCAACTGTGCATATTTGAGAGGACAGCGGGTTACTAGTAAACCATGTAGTTTTAAGTCGTAAGTTGTTTTATCACCAAAATCCCAAGTACCTCACCCGTATCTCCTGAAAGAAAACTTTTTAGCATCTTAATGAGACGTTTTTCCTAATGGCGCCCAATCACAACCACATTTGTCTCTACTGAGGATTTCTCAGACGAGGTCAGGGGGGCCGAGCAGGACACAGGACTCGCCTTGTCCCCTGAACACATCAGAAACGCACGTCCCCGTGGAAGGATTCTCACTGGAACCAACTGGACGCTGGCAGGACGGCTGCCGCAGGACCCGAGCTCTGAGGAGGAGTCCCGGGGGCTGGGTAGGAAGGGAAGGGACGATGGGTGGGCCCTGCGCGCCTGGGAGGGGCCCCGGGGAGGAGAGGGACCCTCAGGGAGCGCCCCCTGGGGAGTGCGTGCTGAGAGCCACACAGTGGGGACCCCGGCCTGGGGTGCGGCCCGGGGACTGATCAGCGCGGCTGGCTGGGGCGCCTGTCGGAAGCCTGGTCTCTGCTACCGAGGGATGTGCACACGTGTGTGTGTGTGTGTGTGTGTGTGTGTGTGTGTGTGTGTGTGTGAAGTCATGTCTGACTCTTTGCGACCCCATGGACTGTGGCCCACCAGGCTCCTCTGTCCATGGGATTCTCCAGGCAAGAATACTGCAGTGGGTCACCATGCCCGCCTCCAGGGGATCTTCCCGACCCAGGGATGGAACCCGGGCCTCCGGCACTGCAGGCGGGTTCCTCACCGTCTGAGCCACGAGGTAGCCTTTCCCTCCTCCAGGGCATCTTCCCCACCCAGGGATCGATCCCGGGCCTCCCGCACTGCAGGCGGGTTCTTCACAGTCTGAGCCACCAGGGGCGCCCGGGAGAGGCCAGCGCTCGCACGTCAGGGGAACGCGGCCCCTCAGACCCGCCCCTCGGCTTCTGCTCCCGCAGCTCTGGACTAACACTGGCCGCTGACGGGCGGTGACGCCGGCTGGGCGAGGAGGAGCCCGCACCGGCTCTGCCTGAGCTTCTCTCATCTCCAGCCCGGCCTCCACCGACTGACGGCCGCCAGCACAGGCTGCGGGAAGAGGGACCTGCGCTCACACCTGACCCAGCCCTCCCGCCGCAGCCCCCGGCACACGGACTGCAGAAACGCTCCCCTACACGGACACCCTTCAGGACCGCGATAATAACTGCTCCGCCTGCCTCCATGAGAGACGAAGATAAGCAGATAAGGAAACAAAGGGCTTTGTTTCAACTGAAAGAGGAAGAAGACGTCTCTGAAAAAAACTAGTGAAAAAGAAACACTTCACCAAAAAGTTCAAAGCATTACTAAGAGGAATGCTGACTGACTTAGGGAACAGAATAGATGAGCACAGGGAGAATGTTAACAAGGAAGGAGAAACACAGAAAAGAAGCAGTCAGAACTGAAGAACACCATAACTGAAATAAAAAACACACTAGAAGGAATTAACAGAAAACTAGGTGATACAGAAAAACACGTTAAGTGATCATCGAGAAGACAAAATAATGGAAATCACCCAATTAGAACAGTAAAATAATAACAAACCATTTTTTAAATGAGAATAGTTTAAGGAATCTCTAGGACAATGTCAAGCATACCAACATTCGCATTATCTGGGTCCCAGGAGAAAAGAAAGGGGTCAAAAATGTATTTTATGAAATTATGGCTTGAAACTTTACAAACCTGAGGAAGGAAACAGATATCCAAGTCAGAAGAACAGAGGGTCCCAAACAACAACCACACCAAGACATACCATTATTAAGACGGCAAAAGTTAAAGAGCATCCAAAGGCAGCAAGAGAAAACAAAGAGTCATATGCAAAGGAAGGCCCCGTAAGACTATCAGGTGATTTTTCTGCATAAAATTTGCAGGTCAGAAGGGAGTGGCATGACATTTAAAGCACTGAAAGGGAAGACCTGCAACCTAGGATACTTTACACAGTAAGATCATCATTTAGAATTGAGGAGAAGTAAGGAAATTCTCAGACAAGGAGAAACTAAGAGTTCATCAATACTACACCCACCCAGAAAGAAATGTTAGAGTCTTCTTAAGTAGAAAAGAAAAGATTATATCAAGAAGTAAGAGCTTATGGGAAAAGAAAATTCCCACTAGTAAAAGTAAACATATAATAAAGGCTAAGGATCAACCACTTAAATAAGCTAGTATGAAGATTAAAAGACAGAAAAATTGTAAAATCCACTATAACTACAATAATCAGGAAAAGGATAAACGTAAAGATGCAGAATAGACATCAAAAACACAAAACGTGGGGGGAGGGTATTATTTAGATCTTTTAGATTGTATTTCAACTTAAATGACTACCTGTTTAAAACAAGCAGATGTAATTATAGGTCAACATATACAACCCCCAGGTACTCACAGATCAAAAATAATAGATACACAAAAACAAGAGAGAAAGCCTATATGTACAAGCTATGTATAATGACACGTGTTACACTCAACATGTCAGCAGATATGGAAGACCCAGAAGTGGCCACAAGACTGGAAAAGGTCAACCTTCATTCCAGTTCCCAGAAGGCTAGTACTAAACAACCTCAAACTATAAGACAATTGCACTCATCCCCCACGGTCCTACGGTCATGCTTAAAAGCTTGCATGCTAGGCTTCAGCATTACACCAATCAAGAACTTCCAGGCATCCAAGCTGGGTTTAGAAAAGGCAGAGGAACCAGAGATCAAATTGCCAACATTCACTGGATCACAAAGAAAGTTAGGGAATTCCAGAAAAACTTCTATCTCTGTTTCATTGACAACGCTAAAGCCTTTGACTGTGTGGATCACAATAAACTGTGGAAAGCTCTTAAAGAGATGGAACTACCAAACCATCTTATGTGTCTTCTGAGAAACCTGTATACAGGTCGAGTAGAAACAGTTAGAACCCTGTGTGGAACAACTGATTGGTTCAGGATTGAGAAATAAGTACAACAGGGCTGTCTGCTGTCACCCTGTTTGTTTAACTTATACGCTGAGCACATCATGAGAAATGCCAGGCTGGATGCATTACAAGCTGGAATCAAGATAGGCGGGGGAAACATCAACAACCTCAGATATGCAGATGATACCATTCTAATGGCAGAAAGTGAAGAGGAACTAAAGAACCTCTTGATAAGGGTGAAGGAGGAGAGAGAAAAATATGTCTTAAAACTAAATATTAAAAAAACTGAGATCATGGCTTTCCTGGTGGCTCAAACGGTAAAGAATTCACCTGCAAGGCAGGAGACATGGGTTTGATCCCTGGGTCAGGAACATCCCCTGGAGAAGGGAATGGCAACCCACTTCAGCATTCCTGCCAGGAGAATCCCCTGGACAGAGGAGCCTGGTGGGCTACAGTCCATGGGGTCACAAAGAGTCAGACATGACTGAGCGACTAATCACAAGATCATGGCATCCAGTCCCATCACTTTATAGCAAATAGAAGGGAAAAGGTAGAAGCAGTGACAGATTTCCTCTTCTTGGGCTCTAAAATCACTGCAGGTGGTGATTGCAGCCATGAAATCCGAAGATGATTGCTGCTTGGCAAGAAAGCTATGACAGATCAGACTTTGTGTTGAAAAGCAAAGACATGACTCTACTGACAAAAGTCCGTATAGTCAAGGCTATGGTCTTCCCAGTGGGCACACACAGTTGTGAGAGCTGGACTGTAAAGAAGGCCAAGCACTAAAGAACTGATGCCTTCGAACCGTGGTGCTGGAGAAGACTCCTCAGAGTCCCTTGGGCTGCAAGGAGATCCAAGCAGTCAATCTTAAAGGAAATCAATCCTGAATACTCATTGAAAGGTCAGATGCTGAAACTGAGGCGCCAGGATTTTGGTCACCTGATGTGAACAGCCGACTCATTGGAAAAGTCCCTGATTCTGGGAAAGATTGAGGGCAGGAGGAGAAGAGGGGGTCAGAGGATGAGATGGCTAGGTGGCATCACTGATGCAATGGACTTGAACTTGGGCAAACTTCGGGAGAGGGTGAGGGCCAGGGAGGCCTGGTGTCCTGCAGTCCCTGGGGTTGCAAGGAGTCGGACAGGACTGGGCGACTGAACAACAACATGTATAATGACCTGTCTGTCACTAATAGGTTTGCATTTGCATTGAATTTTATACTTTGATAAAATCACATTTGAAATAACATTCATTTTCAAGTCTTGCCCTTAAGTTGTCTCTTGGGGCTATAGCTTACAGGAAATCAAAGTTTACTAACCAGAACTACAGTGGCATTGGACTGTATCAGCTTAGCCAATCTAAATCCGCATTTCCTAGAATCTTGTATGGCTCCAACTGAGACTGACCACAATAGAAATTTGCAGGATATTAATATTTGAAAATGAAAGTGAGGAAACAACACTTTCCTCCCCTTCTCTCCCCTTTCCTCCTTTTTTCTCTTCCTTATTTCTCATCTTGAAGGTCATTGTAAGAGTGTCAGGCAATACAGCAGCTCAGGCACCTCACTGCTGATCTGTTGCAAGCTCATCTTACTGGTAGGAGGTAACAGCCAGGCCCATGGCATCTCCTATAGCTTCCCAGCTTCTAGGGGATTCCCTCCTTATGCTTCTCCACAAGCTGGGAAGGTCTGTGTGTAGTACTATAAAAAGGATGCCAGCTTCTACTGCAGGTCACCCACCCCATCTCACTGAGTTGGAGATGCTGAATGACTAGATTCTAGCATGTCCTTGCTCCTATTTCATGTCCTATTCTCCGGCCCACAGCAACATCAGGTCTAACACCAGACTCAAGAATCCTTGCTTAGACATATCCATTAGGTCTCATAATTATAAGAGCTAAGTGAAAGAAAGTGAAAGTGAAGTCTCTCAGTCGTGTCCGACTCTTTGCGACCCCATAGACTGTAGCCTACCAGGCTCTTGCATCCATGGTATTTTCCAGACAAGAGTACTAGAGTGAGCTACCATTTCCTTCCCCAGGGCATCTTCCCAACCCAGGGATCAAACCCAGGTCTCCTGTGTTGTAGTCAGACGCTTTACTGCTTTACCGTCTGACTACAGTATTCTATATTACTCATTCTGGTTGTTCCTTCCTGACCAAACCTTGACAATAGTCAACATTTTCTCAATGTTGACCATTTCTATTTCCATACCCAACAGCTGAGGGCTTCCCTGATGGCTCAAACGGTAAAGGATCAGCCTATAATGCAAGAGACCTGTATTTGGTTCCTGAGTCAGGAAGATCTCCTGCAAAAGGGAAAGACTACCCACTCCAATATTCTTGCCTGTAGAATTCCACAGACTGAGGATCCAGTGGGCTGTAGTCCACAGGGTCTCAAAGAGCTGGACACGACCGAGTGACTAACACACACACACACCCCACAGCTGAAACATAAACATGCCTCTGTATTTTTACTTCATTATCTTCATTCTAATAATAAAAACTACTTATCTAAAGGTGGGACCAGATGCTATGATCTTCATTTTCTGAATGTTGAGCTTTAAGCCAACTTTTTCACTCTCCACTTTCGTGGCATCCGGTCCCATCACTTCATGGGAAATAGATGGGGAAACAGTGGAAACAGTGTCAGACTTTATTTTTCTGGGCTCCAAAATCACTGCAGATGGTGATTGCAGCCATGAAATTAAAAGACGCTTACTCCTTGGAAGGAAAGTTATGACCAACCTAGATAGCATATTCAAAAGCAGAGACATTATTTTGCCAACAAAGGTTCGTCTAGTCAAGGCTATGGTTTTTCCTGTGGTCATGTATGGATGTGAGAGTTGGACTGTGAAGAAGGCTGAGTGCTGAAGAATTGATGCTTTTGAACTGTGGTGTTGGAGAAGACTCTTGAGAGTCCCTTGGACTGCAAGGAGATCCAACCAGTCCATTCTGAAGGAGATCAACCCTGGGATTTCTTTGGAAGTAATGATGCTAAAGCTGAAACTCCAGTACTTTGGCCACCTCATGCGAAGAGTTGACTCATTGGAAAAGACTCTGATGCTGGGAGGGATTGGGGGCAGGAGGAGAAGGGGACGACAGAGGATGAGATGGCTGGATGGCATCACCGACTTGATGGACGTGAGTCTGAGTGAACTCTGGGAGTTGGTGATGGACAGGGAGGCCTGGCGTGCTGCGATTCATGGGGTCACAAAGAGTCAGACATGACTGAGCAACTGATCTGATCTGATCTGATCTATCTAAAGGTAATTGTGTTATTTCAACTAAAGTGTTAGTATTTATCCCAAACTCTAAAAAGTCATATTCCATGATGTTCTTTCAATAAAACTCATACAAGCACTGAAACTCAGTCTCAATGCTTTGCCAACTGTGAGTTAGTTTATTCTTTACTTTGTTTCACAATTAAATGTAAATCTCGTTAATATAAAATTAATTCATACAATATTGGCACCTCAGTCAAGTGATGGTTGGTATAGCATCGTGATTATAAATATAGATTGCAGAGTCAAACACCAAGTGTTGAACCCAGCTTCTCCTCACACTTGCTGTGTATACTGGACATGTTACTTATCTCTCTTGTCCTTCATCTCTTCATCTGTAAAATGGGACTAAGAAGAGTCCCTATGATTATAGACTTGCTGTAAAGATTTAAAAATTAATGTAGTGAAAGTTTTTAGAACCATCCCTGGTGTAATGTAAAGAAAGACTGTATTGACATTAACTAGCTATTATTATTGGAGAAGGCAATGGCACCCCACTCCAGTACTCTTGCCTGGAAAATCCCACGGACGGAGGAGCCTAGTAGGCTGAAGTCAATGGCGTCGCTAAGAGTTGGACACGACTGAGCGACTTCACTTTCACTTTTCCTTTCATGCATTGGAGAAGGAAATGGCAACCCACTCCAGTGCTCTTGCCTGGAGAATCCCGGGGACGGGGGAGCCTGGTGGGCTGCCATCTATGGTGTCGCACAGAGTCGGACATGACTGAAGCGACTTAGCAGCAGCAGCAGTAGCTATTATTATTAAATATATGCCACAAATTCAGATAAGACACTAATGAGCAAAAGAACAAAGCTCTTTCTAGCTAGTAGGCTGCATTTATAACTCCTTTCCACTAATATTCTGTCTCATAACAACTCACAAGTGGCTACAGCATAAATTCTAAAGTGCCCTGTTCTTGCTAACAATGCCTATAACGCACTCTAATATTTTCTATTATTTTCTATTTGATTTTATTAACATGCTGGCCACATAACTGTTCCTCTAGGGAATTTATTTTTTTTTGTCTCAGCTTCTTGACTTAGACCTGGAAGCCTGAAACAATTATGATGGGAAAGCTGGGCAGAGCTACAGTGAATTGCTTAAATTAATCAGTTCCTTCCCCTGGAGCTGTGATAAATTCCCCAAAGTTCATCCTGCTACGTGATGGGGGAGGAGGGGGAAGGATGTTGAGAAGACCTCACCAATATCCACTATCATACATGTATTATCACGTCTCTATGAGTAAATATTTTGGGAAATTCTCTTTTTCTGAGCTTTGGTCCTTAACATTAACTCCTGTCACGTGGGTTATGACGTATTTTAATACAATCTCCTAAGACTGCCAGCTCCCACGCCAAATGCTGCTCATAATCTACTAAGTTGATTTCATGACCTACTAAGTTCTAATTTAGCTTACAAAACCCTGTATTACCTTCGGTGGCAGAGCTGTCAATCCATGCCTTCTCTTCCCAAAAGAAAAAGAGCAAAAGTAAAGAGCCACGCAGAGGCCGGGATCACCTTCTGGCACCTCATTTGCCCCTTCCTGGCCACCAGCCACTTCAGTGCTTCCATCAGCCTAGTTGTTAATTTTTTCTCTCCCTAGTTCCCTAACCTCACCGTGTAGCATTTAAGAACATGAATACTAGAGTCAGAGACTTGAATTGGAGCCTCAGTTTTGCCCGATTAGTTCTCTGACCTTGAACAACACTATTTACCTCTTTGAGCGTCAGTTTTCCCTACGTGCAAAAATAGGGTACTGTAATCAACACATCCATAATGTTAAAGCGAGGACCAAATGAGATAAGACACGAATACCTGGAACACATAAAGTACTTAATGTAAATCAGCCGTGAATGTTGCTCTAAAAGCTAACTCACATAATAAGCTAATTGCTCATTTTTATAAAAGACTACGTAAAAGTAGCCTCCAATTAAAATAAATAAGTAAATTAAAAAAAAAAAAAGAATGGGCCAAATTAAATAAATAAATAAAAGACTACTTAATGATTCCATTTCCAGGACACTAGATGTCAAAAACTTTAGCAAAGAACTTCTAACTATAGAATGTCAAAGATCAGCCAGCTTACAAAGAGAAACTTTATTTATGGCCAAAAAGCACTTCTCATGTCCTCAGGTCACATTTGTTGCTGCTGTTCAGTCGCTCAGTCGAGTCTGACTCTTTGCGACCCCATGACTGCGGTACGTGAGGCCTCCCTGTCCCTCCGAATCTCCCAGAGTTTGCTCAGACTCATGTCTGTTGAGTCAGTGATGCCACAGCTCAGCGTCAGCGTCCAGTCGGTAATGCCACTGGGCGCCGCTGACACGTCACAGTACAGACATCTGTATATTTGACTCTATTGTTGCTGAAAAGAGGGGAAAAAAAGAAAAAAGCAGACTTTTTTTCTTAAAAAGTACTAACAATATTTCTCTTTGTCTCTGAGTTAGCCTGGAAATATTTCAGAATTAGACCCATGGAAGTAAATTATTTGACTTTCTTCTTCTAAGACTAGTATTTTAAAAAAAGCAAACCTTAAGAAATGATTACACATTGAGCTCTTTGGGAAAACAAGTCAAGACGTGAATTAGCTGAATGAAAACTGTTTTTAGAATCATTAACAATCTGCATGACACCCCCCAACCCTCCCCCAATGAATCTTCCAATTTGCCACATGCTATTTTATACTTTTGTTGAAATCTATTTATGTATTCATATTACTTATTCACAGCCAGGAGAGCAGAGCCCTAAAACAGAAATCACATTAAATGCAGCAGACAGAATGTGAAAAGGCTGTAAAATTACCCATCCATAGTTATGGAACTGTTATTAACCCTATGGCAACAGGCCAATCTAGAGAAGTTGTTTAAAGTTGTCGTTCAGAGAGTGTTAGCGCTCCACTGTGGTCCCATATTTTTCACATCCATTACTTCTGATTCACAAGTTTTCACTTTGGTGATGCGTAACATTTGCCTATTTTTCACCTCCATTACTTCTGATTCACAAGTTTTCACTTTGGTGATGCGTAACATTTGCCTATTTTTCGCATCCATTACTTCTGATTCACAAGTTTTCACTTTGGTGATGCGTAACATTTGCCTATTTTTCGCATCCATTACTTCTGATTCACAAGTTTTCACTTTGGTGATGCGTAACATTTGCCTATTTTTCGCATCCATTACTTCTGATTCACAAGTTTTCACTTTGGTGATGCGTAACATTTGCCTATTTTTCGCATCCATTACTTCTGATTCACAAGTTTTCACTTTGGTGATGCGTAACATTTGCCTATTTTTCGCATCCATAACTTCTGATTCACAAGTTTTCACTTTGGTGATGCGTAACATTTGCCTATTTTTCGCATCCATTACTTCTGATTCACAAGTTTTCACTTTGGTGATGCGTAACATTTGCCTATTTTTCGCATCCATTACTTCTGATTCACAAGTTTTCACTTTGGTGATGCGTAACATTTGCCTATTTTTCACATCCGTTACTTCTGATTCACAAGTTTTCACTTTGGTGATGCGTAACATTCGCCTATTTTTCGCATCCGTTAGTTCTGATTCACAAGTTTTCACTTTGGTGATGCGTAACATTCGCCTATTTTTCGCATCCGTTACTTCTGATTCACAAGTTTTCACTTTGGTGATGCGTAACATTTGCCTATTTTTCGCATCCATTACTTCTGATTCACAAGTTTTCACTTTGGTGATGCGTAACATTTGCCCGTTGGTAGTATTGCTTTTTGCAGTTAGTTATAACTAAATAGAAGTTATATATTGTATTTTGACAACAAATGCATGAGGTAGATTTATGTTCATGTGTTCAATGTTATACAGTTCTGAATATTCAGTTTCCCAAAAGCGAACTTCAATGGCTTCAGCTGCTACCCATAAGCTTCATTTGGTACTAAACAGAGGCACTTTAGGCTAGAGGACATGAGTGAATGGCTAAAAGAGGGAAAGCTGAATAACTCTACACACACAAAAAAAGAGCCAGGATTTGATCCTTTGAGTTTTTCCTCTCTTTCACTGCTTTGATATAGGAGTATCTTATGAGTGAACTGAATTCCAGTAAGATAATCAGCTATGAATGCACTTTTAATTCTTTCAGTACACTGTAGTGATACATCATTCTTTAGATTTATGCTTCATTACGCTGAATTGAAATGGCTAAAGAAGACCTAACTTATGCCTGGAATAAAATGGGAGCATGAAAAGAATAAAAAGCTAACTTTGTATCTCTGACTAATTATAGAACTTCTTTGTATAACTGATTATATTTTGAGATGAGCTTTTACTGTCTCCAGTGTTCTTGCCTGGAGAATCCTATGGATGGAGGAGCCTGGTGGGCTGCTGTCCATAAAGTCGCACAGAATCAGACACGACTGAAGCGACTTAGCATGCATTTACTGTCTTATGCTAAAAAAAAATCCATCCCATTACATTCTGATCATTGCTTCTTCTAATATACTTAGTAAAAAACTATTCAGTTTTTCTTAAAGGATTAAAATTAAGCTAAACAACAAAAAGAAGCAGAATGCAAAGATGTAGGAAGGCAATCACTACTAAATAATTTGTATCTTCAACAATAACAACTCCTAAAAATGCTTTCATAATTTACCATGTTTCCAGAATAACCTGTATAAGAGTGCAAAACAATTTTACAAAGCTCAAAACCAAAGGAAATTAAACAATTTATTATTTATAATATATGCGTACATGTTCATTCCTTTCAGTCACATCCAACTCTGTGCAACCCCATGGACTATAGCCCGCCAGGCTCCTCTGTCCATGGGATTCTCCAGGCAAGAACACTGGAGTGGGTTGCTGGGCCCTGCTCCAGAGGATCTTCCTGACCCAGGGATCGAACCCGGATCTCCTGCATCTTCTGAATCACAGGCAGATTCTTTACCACCGAGCCACCGGGGAAAAAGCTAATGAATGATGCATATTCACTTATAACCAAATAGAAAGTAGAAACAGAAATTTGAATAGTGATTACCATGGTAGGCAGAGATGTATGATAAAGGAAGAAACTTGAAAGATGAAAGCTATTGCTGCTGTTCCAGGACAAGGGTTGGTAAACTTATACCCACAGGCTAGTCCCATTGTAACCTGCTGGCAAGAGAAAGATTTCCTGGTAGACAACCATGTTCATTTGTTTACATACTGCCAAGTGAAAGTCTTCATACTACAGCAGCAGAGTTCAATCTTCATTCGTGTCCGACTCTTTGCAACTCCATGGACTGCAGGACACCAGGCTTCTCTGTCCTTCACCATCTCCTGGAGTTTGCTCAAACTCATGTCCATTGAGTCGATGATGCCATCCAACCATCTCATCCTCTGTCGCCCCCTTCTCCCCCTGCATTCAATCTTTCCCAGCATCAGGGTCTTTTAGAATGAGTCAGCTCTTCGCATCAGGTGGCCAAAGCATTGGAGCTTCAGCTTCAACATCAGTCCTTCCAATGAATATTCAGGACTGATTTCCTTTAGAATGGATTGGTTGGCTCTCCTTGCCGTCCAAGGGACTCTCAAGAGTCTTCTCCAACACCACAGTTCAAAAGTATTAATTCCTCCGCGCTCAGCCTTCTTTACGGTCCAACTCTCACATCGATACGTGACTACTGGAAAATCATAGCTCTGACAACACAGACCTTTGTCAGCAAAGTGATGTCTCTGCTTTTTAATATGCTGGCAAGATTTGTCATAGCTTTCCTTCCAAGGAGCAAGCGTCTTTTAATTTCATAGTTGCAGTCACTGTCCACTGTGAATTTGGAGCCCAAGAAAATAAAGTCTGTCACTGTTTCCATTTTTTTCCCCATCTATTTGCCATGAAGTGATGGGACTGGGTGCCATGATCTTCGCTTTTGAATGCTGAGTTTGAACTCAGCTTTTTCACTCTCCTCTTTCTCCCTCATCAAGAGGCTCTTTAGTTCCTCTTCACTTTTTGCCATAAGGGTGGTATCATCTTCATATCTGAGGCTTTGATGTTTCTCCTGGCAGTCTTAATTCCAGCTTGTGATTAATCCAGCCCGGCACTTTGCATAACGTACTCTGCATATAAATTCAATAGCCAGGTGACAATATACAACCTTGTCACACTCTTTTCCCAATTTTGAATCAGTCCATTGTTCCATGTCCGGTTCTAACTGTTGCTTCTTGACCACACACAGATTTCTCAGGAGACAGGTAAGGTGTTCTGATATTCCCATCTCTTTAAGAATTTTCCAGTTTTTTGTGATGCACACAGTCAAAGGCTTTAGCATAGCCAGTGAAGCAAACAGATGTTTTTTCTGGTATTCCCTTGCCTTCTGCATGATCCAAAGCATGTTGGCAACTTGATCTCTGGTTCCTCTGCCTTTTCTAAATGCAACTTGTATATATGGAAGGTCTCCGTTCACATACTGCTAAAGCCTAGCTTGAAGGATTTTGAGCATTACCTTGCTAGCACATGAAATGAGTGTAACTGTGTGGTAGTCTGAACATTCTTTAGCATTGCCCTTCTTTGGGATTGGAATGAAAACTGGCTTTTTCTAGTCCTGTGGCAAGAACTGAGTTTCAATATTTGCTCACATATTCATATTGACTACAGCAGTTAAACAGCATCGTCTTCTAAATTCCAGTTAACTTTTTGATCAAATACAAATTAAAGTACAGTGTTTCTTTTTAATGCTTAGCTGTCCTTATACACCATTTCATTAGAGCAAGTTTATGTATAGACCACTGATTCTCAACTAGGGTCAATTTTGACACCTCTCCACCCCCCACATGGAACATTTGGCAATATCTGGAGACTTTCCACTTGGCTGTTACCAACAAGTTACCTAGTAAGTAGAGGTCAAGGATGATATGGAACAGCCTAGAATGTACAAGGTAGCCCAGATCAAGAAAGCCCCAAATGTCAATTGGGCCAAGGTTGAAACACCCTGATAGAGACTCTTGGATTGAATCAGAGAAAAATAGAGTCAAGATTCTTATGGTGAGGCCAAATTCAACACAAGAGATACCTCTTACAAAATTCCTTCTGGATTCGGTCCACAGGATGCATACCCAGGGGCTTCCCAGGTGCCACAGTGGTAAAGAATCCGCCTGTCAATGCAGGAGATGCAAGAGACGTGGGTTCCATCCCTGGGTCAGGAAGATCCCCTGGAGTAGGAAATGACAACCCACTCCAGTATCCTTGCCTGGAAAACTCCAGGGAGAGAGAAGCCTTGCAGGCTAAATTCCTGGGGCTGCAAGGAGTCAGACAGACTGAGTGACTGAGCCTGGACACACAGCCAGACACACACGCATCCTACACACCTTTGTACAAATCGTCCACACGGTGAAAAGGCTCGCTGCTCTCTCCATGATTCAGACATCCTGGGTGCGTACTTTTCTCAAATCAAAAGCATCCTTCAGTCTGAATTCCCCACACATACGGATTGCCCACGTTCATTGGTGTGTTCTCCATGCAAGGAGACAGCACATGGACACAGGATTTTAATCTGTCCCATGGCTTACACTTCATCATTTCATGTAGATAACTGACCATCTTTCAACAATACGGATTGCCAAAGGACACTTCTGCGAGGCATCTTATTTGTTATGCAGCTTCAAGTAGAGTGTGTGGCATCCATACCTGCCTTGATCCACATCCAAATGATATTAGTGAGCAGCATTTTTAAAGAATGTCTGGAAAATTACATGTCATGAACTTCAACAGTCTGGCTGTCACCACTAGGAGGAAAAAAATGATTTCAGCAAATGTTTCAGATGTATCCCAAAGAGGCAGTGAACATTTTCATTGAAATAAAAAATCTGTTTTATAATTAGTATTCCATATGTAACTGTTTCCTTTTTAATTTTACTGCATTAATGGGCATTTCTAATCTTCACAAGAAGATATATGACAGCTTTGTTGTTCATTAAGTGTCTCATTAGTAGCCTCTGACAAAGTAGGATTCTAAACAACCAAAATTAGTAAATGTTAATAGCCAATTCTGAATCTTCTAAAATGCATGCTCTGATGTTCATAATCACAGCTAGCATCCCCATTATTATTTACTTATAGATGTTGTTAATAAAGACCTAGTAGAAACACTTATTAAGGAAATTGAAATAGTTTCTCTGCAAATTAATTAATCAATGTCTTTTTCTGTGTGGTCTATTTTAAATTGCAAAATTATTTGGGTTTACAATGTGCCTTAATATGTAAAGTTCACCAAGTGAAATATAAGACATTCTCAGAATTAATCTTAATTAATTGCTCTATCCACGACTAACCTAGACAAAATTATAAAGCAGATAGTATACATCTCAGCGTGCTTTCTATCCAATATATTTAGAGGTGCAAGAGCCTCTTTTCATCATTTTATTTTATTTTTAACTAACTTCATCCCTATCGGTTCCAGCTGTTCACGTTCCCAACAGTGCAGTTACTGTTGGGAACACTGTGTGGTTCAGTCTATCACACAAACGCCACACCCACAAATCCAGCCAGAGCGAGCCGCCTCTACCTTGAGCTACCTCTGAAGCTGTTGTAAGACCACCACGCCCTTCACAGTGTTACTGTCTAAAGGCAACTATTTGCGTAGCATGCTCTTAAGATTCTTTTTTTAATTATTTCCTTATTTGGCTTTGTGGGGTTTTAGTTGCATTATATGGGATCTTTCCATGCAACGCTTGGATTTATTTGCCCTGAGTCAGGGATCAAATATGTGTCCCTGCATTGCAAGGCTGATTCTCAACCACTGGAACACTAGGGAAATCCCAGACCTTAAGAGTCTAAAGGCATGTTCTTTCATGTTTGAGAATTCATCTTAACATTACATTTTATGTAAAACAGCAAAATATTACTATTAAGTATGGTGTGGAAAGTTAAGAATATATGTTATAATTCCTACAGCAAATCCTTAAAAAGTAATGTGGAAATGCCAAAGTTAAACATGGATTTAAAAAAATTTTTTGATTAATCATAAATGACAAGAAAAGAGGAGCAGAGGAACAAAAAATAGAAGTGGCAAAGAGAAAATAAATAACAAATTGACAGACTAAATCCAACAAAACCAATAATTACATTAAATATTAATAGACTGAACATGCCAATTAACAGAATTAAAATATCAAATTCAATTTTAAAAAAGGAAATCCCAACTACATGCTGGCTATTGCATACATAAACTTTAAAGATAAAGAACATGTAGACTGAAAGTAAATAGGTGGGAAACATAATAGATTGCTAACAGTGAGCAAGAAAAGACTGAGGTAATGTTATATCAGACAAAATATATTTCAAGCCAAAGTGTACCCTCTCTATGACCTGAGTGATAATAAAAATACATTATATGAAATAAGTAGGATGCAAATATTGCTGTTTTGCTTAGTTGTGTCCAACTCTTTGTAACCCAATGGACTACAGCAAACCAGGCTTCCCTGTCCTTCACTATCTCCCAGAGGTTGCTCAAACTCATGTCCACTGAGTTGATGATGCCAACCAACTATCTCATCCTCTGTTGCCCCCTTCTCCTCCTGCCCTCAATATTTCACAGAATCAAAGTCTTTTCCAGTGAGTCAGTTCTTCGCATCAGGTTGCCAAAGGATTAGAGCTTCAGCTTCAGCATCAGTCCTTCCAATGAATAGTCAGGGTTGATTTCCTTTAGGATTGACTGGTTGGATCTCCTTGCAGTCCAAGGGACTCTCAAGAGTCTTCTCCAACACCACAGTTCAAAAGCATCAATTCTTCAGCTCTCAGCCTTCTTTATGGTTCAACTTTCACATTCATACATGATTACTAGAAAAATCATAGCTTTGACTATACAGACCTTTGTCAGCAAAGTGATGTCTCTCCTTTTCAATATGCTGTCAAGGTTTGCCATAGCTTTTCCTCCAAGGAGCAAGAGACTCTTCGGTTTCTCTTTGCTTTCTGTCATTAGGGTAGTGTTATCTGCATATCTGAGGTTATTGATATTTCTCCTGGCAATGTTGATTCCAGCTTGTGCTTCATCCAGTCCAACATTTCTCATGATGTACTCTGCATATAAGTTAAATAAGCAGGGTGACAATATGCAGCCTTGAGGTACTCCTTTCCCAATTTGAAACCAGTCTGTTGTTCCATGTCTGGTTCTAACTGTTGCTTCTTGACCAGCACAGAGCATACAGTTTTCTCAGGAGGCAGGTAAGGTGATCTGGTATTTCCAACTCTTTAAGAGTTTTCCACATGCAAATGAAATCATCCATATAAAGAAATGTTTAACTTTAATGCTTAATTTAAATCTAGTTTCTTAAACTTCTGCCAGAAGAAGCTAGAAACAGTTCAATAAACCAAGAATAAACAGAAAAAAGGAAAAAACAAACATAAGAGTGGAAATCAAAGAAACAGAAAACTGGCAATTGAGAAATCTCAAAATGCCAAAAATTGTTTCTTTGAAAAGATCAAAGAAATCTATCAACCCCGGGCTATACTGATTCAGAGAAAGAGAGACAGAATGCAAATTATCATGATCAGCTTTGAAAGAAGGCTCGTCACTACAGATCTAGAAGACATTAAAAGGACAATAAGGAAATATTTTGGCTCAGCAAGTAAAGAATCCACCTGAAATGCAGTATACTAGGTTAGATTCCTGGGTCAGGAAGATTCCCCTGGAGGAGGAAATGGCAACCCACTCCAGTATTCTTGCCTGAAAAAATCCCACGGACTGTGGCCTGGAGGGCTACAATCCAAAGAGTCACAGTCAGACATGACTGAGTGACTGAGCCCTCAAGGGAAATATTTTGAATAAATGAATGCCAACAATTTGGACTAGTTGATAATATCTACTGTGAGAAGCTGTTGAAAAGAATAATGCATATAAGAAAATGTAATTTGGCAAAACTAATACAATTATGCAAAGTATAAAAATAAAATTAAAAATATATATATAGGAAAATGTATATAAAAGGCTTAGGTTACATTGGTGCCAACAATAACTCTCACACAGCCTCTTAACTCCATGGGCAGGAGTAATTCACTTAATAAGTGAGAAAAGAGGAACTTAAAAATAATAACTAATTTTCAGGTTTACACAGAAAATAAAGAAGAGTTGTTATTTGAACTCATTGTCTACTTGGCTCTAAAGTTTATGCCTTCTTTTCTTCCAGAAACATTTTAGTAAAACTTGGCTGTTTCCAAGAAACACCCACTACATGCCCATGAATAAAAGGGAACCATAACACAGCAGAAAATTTACCATATATCTATGGGCTTCCTTGATAGCTCAGCTGGTAAAAACTTCACTTGCAATGCAGGAGACCTGGGTTTGATCCCTAGGTCAGGAAGATCCCCTGGAGAAAGGATAGGCTGCCCAGTCCAGTATTCTTGGGCATCCCTTGTGGCTCATCTGGTAAAGAATCTGCCTGCAATGCAGGAGACCTGGGTTCGATCCCTGGGTTGGTAGGATCCCCTGGAGAAATGAAAGGATACCTACTCCAGTATCCTGGCCTGGAGAATTCCAAGGACTCTATAGTCCATGGGGTCAAAAAAAGTCGGACGCGACTGAGTGTCTTTCGCTTTTCACTTTCACTATGGTTTAAAGAAAAGGAACTAGTGAACGCTCAAGCACCCCAGCAAACTCCAATATTAAAGTCACATTCTTTCTTAGGGGCTATTATTAGAATGCAAAAGTAGGAAGTCAAGAGAAGCCTGGAGTAACAGGCAAATTTGGCCTTGGAGTACACAGTGAAGCAGGGCAGAGGCTATAGAGTTCTGCCAAGAGAATGCACTGGTCACAGAAAACGCCCTCTTCCAACAACACAAGAGAAGACTCTACACATGGACATCACCAGATGGTCAATACCAAAATCAGATTGATTATATTCTTTGCAGCCAAAGATGGAGAAGCTCTATACAGTCAGCAAAAACAAGACCAGGAGCTGACTGTGGCTCAGATCATGAACTCCTTATTGCCAAATTCAGACTTATTGAAGAAAGTAGGGAAAACCACTAGACCATTCAGGTATGACCTAAATCAAATCCCTTATGATTATACAGTAGAAGTGACAAATAAATTCAAGGGATTAGATCTGATAGAGTGCCTGAGGAACTATGGATGGAGGTTCATGACATTGTACAGGAGGCAGTGATCAAGACCATCCCCAAGAAAAAGAAATGCAAAAAGGCAAAACTGTTGTCTGAGGAAGCCTTACAAATAGCTGAGAAAAGAAGAGAAGCAAAAGACAAAGGAGAAAAGGAAAGATTATACCCGTTTGAATGCAGAGTTCCAAAGAATAGCAAGGAGAGATAAGAAAGCCTTCCTCAGTGATCAGTGCAAAGAAATAGAGGAAAACAATAGAATGGGAAAAACTAGAGATCTCCTCAAGAAAATTAGAGATAAAAAGGGAGCATTTCATGCAAAGATGGGCACAATAAAGGATAGAAATGGTATGGACCTAACATAAGCAGAAGATATTAAGAAGAGGTGGCAAGAATACACAGAAGAACTGTACAAAAAAGATCTTCACGACCGAGATAATCATGATGGTGTGATCACTCACCTAGAGCCAGACACCCTGGAATGTGAAGTCAAGCGGGCCTTAGGAAGCATCACTATGAACAAAGCTAGTGGAGGTGATGGAATTCCAGTTGAGCTATTTCAAATCCTAAAAGATGATGCTGCAAAAGTGTTACACTCAATATGCCAGCAAATTTGGAAAACTCAGCAGTAGCCACGGGACTGGAAAAGGTCAGTTTTCATTCCAATCCCAAAGAAAGGCAATTCCAAAGAAGGTTCAAACTACCGCACAACTGCACTCATCTCATATGCTAGCAAAGTAATGCTCCAAATTCTCCAAGCCAGGCTTCAAGAGTACGTTAACCATGGATTTCCAGATGCTCAAGCTGGATTTAGAAAAGGCAGAGGAACCAGAGATCAAATTGCCAACATCCATCCTAAAGGAAAGCATTCCTGAATATCCATTGGAAGGACTGATGCTGAAGCTGAAACTCCAATACTTTGGCCACCTGAACCGATTGGATCATCGAAAAAGCAAGAGAATTCCAGAAAAACATCAACTTCTGCTTTATTGACTATGTCAAAGCCTTTGACTGTGTTCAGTTCAGTTCCAATCAGTTCAGTCGCTCAGTCATGTCCAACTTTTTGCAACCCCATGGACTGCAGCATGCCAGGCTTCCCTGTCCATTGCCAACTCCCGTAACTTATTCAAACTCATGTCCATTGAGTTGGATCACTACAAACTGTGGAAAATGCTTAAAGAGATGGGAATACCAGACCACCTGACCTGCCCCCTGAGAAATCTGTATGCAGGTCAAGAAGCAACAGTTAGAACTGGACATGGAACAACAGACTAGTTCCAAATCAGGAAAGGAGTACATCTAAGCTGTATACTGTCACCCTGCTTATTTAATTTATATGCAGAGTACATCATGTGAAATGCCAGGCTGGATGAAGCAAAAGCTGGACGAAATATCAATAACCTCAGATATGCAGATGACACCACCATTATGGCTGAAAGCAAAGAACTAAAGATCCTCTTGAAGAAAGTGAAAGAGGTGAGTGAAAGAGTTGGCTTAAAGCTCAACATTCAGAAAACGAAGATCATGGCATCCAGTCCCATCACTTCATGGAAAATAGATGGGGAAATGGAAATAGCAAGACTTTATCTTTTTGGCTCCAAAATCACTGCAGATGGTAACTGCTGCCATGAAATTAAAAGACACTTTCTCCTTAGAAGAAAAGCTATGACCAACCTAGACAGCATATTAAAAAGCAGAGACATTACTTTGCCAACAAAGGTCCATCTAGTCAAAGCTATGGTTTTTCCAGTAGTCGTGAATGGATGTGAGAGTTTGAATATAAAGAAAGCTGAGCGCTGTAGAACTGATACTTTTGAACTGTGGAGTTGGAGAAGATAAGAGAGTCCCTTGGACTGCAAGGAGATCCAACCAGTCCATCCTAAAGGAAATCAGTCCTGAATATTCATCGGAAGGACTGATACTGAAGCTGAAACTCCAATACTTTGGCCACCTGATGCGAAGAATTGACTCATTGGAAAAGACCCTGATGCGAAGAACTGACTCATTGGAAAAGACCCTGATGCTGGGAAAAACTGAAGGCAGGAGGAGAAGGGGACAACAGAGGATGAGATGGTTGGGTGGCATCACCGACTCAATGGGTATGAGTTTGGGTAAACTCTGGGAGTTGGTGATGGACAGGGAAGCCTGGTGTGTTGCAGTCCATGGGTCGCAAAGCGTCAGACACTACTGAGCAAATGAACTTAAGGTTAGGGTCCTGAATGGACACTGACATAAAGCTTAATATGGACACTGAACTATTAAAGTCAAAGGACCTCTATGGAAGAACCTGTCCTCAAAGGCATTCCAGTTTGAGACTGTCGGCTGAAAATTACAGCTGCAATCTAAAAGTAGAGAGTTATTTTATTTGGTGGGAATTTTTAGGACTCCAAGCCAGGGAGACAGTATCTCAGTAGCTCTGAGAAAACTGCTCCAAGGAGGCTGGAGGGGGAGTCAGGCAATATACAAGTTTGCCACGAAGGGAGCAGGCAGTCTGGACATCAAAGATCAGGTATGGGGGAAGGAATTTCGTGTTCTCTGTGGGGGAAGATGCAAGCCGCTGGGTTTACTGGTTTCATTCCTTTCGTATGCACCACAGCTCAAATCCTGTTTCCCTGTTCACCCTAAGGAGTGGCCCAAGGCTGCTTCCTGCATTCCCCGGCTCCTCCGCAATCACCGTGCGGGTGGGGTGCCAGCGTCCTCTGGATAGCAGTTTGGGGAGCCCACATTCACAGTTGGAGACCGGACGTCCTGATAGCTGCGACATTTCTTATCTACTGATATGGCAGGAGATAGTTTCATTTCACAAGACTCAATTTCAGAACAATAAAGCCTATGCCTTTTAAATGATGTAACATGATGCTTTAGTAATAGATACAGTTTACCTTAGTGGATGCCTGTAAAAAATTATATCTAAATATTATTCTGTTTTCTTATTACCCCTAACGTTCTAGTTGTCAAAATTGTATATTGTGAAAATTTTTTTTAATTTTACTTTTAAATTTAAAAATACAGTATAATAATTTGCACTTTAAAATTCTAAAATTACAATTAAATTTTAAGTACTATGAACATAATATAAAATAACCATAATCATAGTAACTTCTCTAGGTCAGGAAGTAGGTTTCATACAGCTTAATACTTGCTATTAGATAGTTAGAATAGGAAACAGGAATCCAGAATGGCGGTGGCTAAAAGACAAGGAAGGGAAAAGCCCTCGAAAATAGAACAAAGGAAGGTCGGAGGACCTAGTGCAGACCTCAGGGAGAACCAGCAGCACTCCTGGGTAGCCCCGATTACACAGCGCAGGCCTAGCGGGGGAGGAAAAAACACGCAGAAAGAGGCGCCACAGGGCCGGGGTCCCTCTCTCTCTTTCTCCCACGCTCTCTTTCTCTCTGTCTTCTCTTCTCTTTGCGTCTTTTGGGTCGGCACACGCCTCGAGGATGTATTTTCCTTTATTTTCTAAATAACACTGAGCTGTAACACGGAGCCATAACACTGGTCCATCCAAGGGCTGTAACGCTGGTCCGTCGCTTCCAATTTTTGTTGTGACGAGGCAGAACCGAGGAAATTACATCCTCCCCTGACACTTGCCATAAAAATTCAGTGCCATCCAAATTACTTATTTATTTTTACTGGCATATAATTCCTTCACGGTGTTGTGTTAGCTTCTGCCGAACGACAAAGTGAATCAACCGTACGTACGCACATAGTCCCTCCCTGGTGAGTGTCCCTCCCGCCCCCGCCCCATTCCACCCCCCCTCCCCCCCCTCCCCCCCTTAAATAAGAGTGGAAAATAAGAAAAAAGACTTGGGATATGAAATAAAAGCTTTCCCAGGATTCTGATAGAATGAAGTGCGAAAATAACAGCTGTGCAGCAGGTCTAGGAAATAAGAGGTCCAAATGAGAACAGGAACTTAGTGGGCTCTAGGAAGAAATTTGGATGTGAGAGCTGCACTGTGAAGAAAGCTAAGTGCCGAAGAATTGATGCTTTTGAACTGTGGTGTTGGAGAAGACTCTTGAAAGTCCCTTGGACTGCAAGGAGGTCCAACCAGTCCATCCTAAAGGAGATCAGCCCTGGATATTCATTGGAAGGACTGATGTTGGAGCTGAAACTCCGATACTTTGGCCACCTCATGCAAAGAGTTGACTCATTGGAAAAGACCCTGATGCTGGGAGGGATTGGGGGCAGGAGGAGAAGGGGACGACAGAGGATGAGATGGTTGGATGGCATCACCAACTCGATGGACATGAGTTTGAGTAGACTCCGGGAGTTGGTGATGGACAGGGAGGCCTGGCATGCTGCGATTCATGGGGTCGCAAAGAGTCAGACACAACTGAGCAACTGAATGGAACTGAACTGAACTGAGGAAGAAATTCCTCCTAAAGAAAACCATAAGAAACAACACAGAAATGCAGTTTATGAAAAACTCATCTTTGTTATGTGAAGTCAATGACAGTGTGGTGTGATTTACAGAAATTTATGAAGGGTTGGAAACGCTAACCCAGGGACTTCCCTGGCAGCCCAGTGGTTGACTCTGAAATTCCACTGCAGGGGCGTGGGTTCAATCTCTGGTCAGGGACCTGAGACCTCACATGCTGCTGTGGTACATCCAAAAAAAAAAGTGAATCCATTTGTCCTTAATCTTGGTGATATTCTTTTTCTAACCATGAAGTATTAACAGTGGACCTTTAGGAAGGAATTCTAGCAAGTGGTAATGATTCTAAAACCAAAAATATTAAAACAAAATTTATTTAGAATCAATATATGAAAGATCCTAAAGTATTTATTTAAATATAGACAATACATGAAATATTTATCCAGATGTAGGCAAAGGATAGGGTAGTTACCTCAAGTCAACCTCTAGATTAACAGTGAAAGACCCCATTATGCTTGCAAAATCAAATATAAATATTATTAGTAATAATAATGTGTAAGTAAAACTATAGATGGCACAATTAGGAGAGGAATGATAAGGGTACTGACAATTATGTCTTATATTAGTGCAAAACCAAGAAGAATTACTGCCTGATTTTGCTGAAATAATAAGTGTAAGTTGATAAATAATGCTTAATGTTATGAAAGTGAAAGTGTTAGTTACTCAGTCATGTCTGACTCTTTGCAACCCCATGGACTTCAGCCTGTGGGGCAACTCTGCCATGGGATTCTCCAGGCAAGAACACTGGAGTGGGGGCAGCCGTTCCCTTTGCCAAGGGGGTCTTCCTGACACAGGGACTGAGCCCAGATCTCCAGCGTTACAGGCAGATTCTTTACCGTCTGAGTCACCAGAGGAGAGTTACTGTCTGGATTTGAGGAATAGTAAGGATAAGTTGACAAATAATGCTTAAAGTTATAAAAGGAGCTAATAATACAAATAACAATGATTGAGAAAAGAGGAAGGGATGGAAAAATATGAGTTAAATACCAATCTTTCCTAGTAGAGGCAATAGAGTTGATATTTCAAGAAATACCTTATTATCTAGATGCATGGGATTATCCAACAAAAGATCTAATAACAGTTGAAAATGATTGTTTCTGACAAGGGAGTATAAAGGATAGAGCTTTTCATTATAAGCTTTTCTGTACTGCTGGAATTTTTAGCAACCCATTCTGTTTTGATTGCAACAAATAATTTTAAATAAAATATAAAACAAAGAGAAAGAGTATTTCACAGATAATAGCATATAACCTTGACTAACAAATGAATACTCTGAATATATTGCCATTGACATGAGCAAAAGAAGCCTATAAAGGCAAGAATAGAACAAATTTCTTTAAGAGGTAGACAATGGCTATAATTCATATAAATTATTCTAGATGCAATTTCATTAGCAATAAAACAAAAATTGATACAGCAAGAATAATTCTACTTCTAGAAGTTCTGCAAGCAATGCTCTTGTACAAGCTAAAGGAAATGTCGAGTCACAACACTGCAGGGCAGCTTCCGGGCTAAGTCAGCCCTGAAAAGATCCAGGTCATCAGTAAATCAAGGACTGCAACAAATTCTTAATGGCATAAGAAGGTTTAACTCTATCCCAATAATGAGATATATAAATAATGAAAAATGTCGGCCAGAACAGTCTCCAGCAGAATTTCTGAGCCATCCACAACGCTTTCATTAAAGTCTGACTGTCACCAACTAATATAACAGAGAAAACGTCTCCTTCAAAGCCAAGACCTTAGGCTCCAGAGGCCTTTCTCTTCACTTGCAGTCTTTTACTCTATGTCACCTAAATGCCCAGACTATTTTAACAGTTTCAGAAACCTCAGACCCCAAACTACATAAGGAAGATGCAATGTAAAAGTTCACGATTTTACATTCAACAAGCATAAATACTGAAAACACCAATTGTCTTACAGAGAGTTTCAGCCAGCTCTGGGAGTTGGCGATGGGCTGGGAGGCCTGGCGTGCTGCAGTCCATGGGGTCACAGAGAGTCGGACACGACTGAGCGACTGGACTTCTCAGCTTCATCCCTTCTCCACGTGAACTGGATTCAGCTGTGAACACATCCATGACGCATCAGGTGCTTATCAGGACACACTTGTTCCCACCTGCTTCCTAAGAGTAGGTATTCTATTTCTGACCACAACCTTGAAAAATAAGCACATTTTCTGTACTCCACATCTGCAACTTGATTTCAGGGAAAATCTACTATTCTCACACAGTCATCTAGGTGCTACTCAATATCTTATGGTGAGTAGTATGGTCCAAAGAATCTTTCTGCTCTGAAATGCATTCAAGTAGATTCTGTTATGTTAGTTACTACAGGACTGCATGACCGGGTGGATTACACTGCTTGTGCCAAGACGGGGAAATGGGGCGGGAGATCTGTGTGTGTGTCTTTTGTTCATGGTCCTGGGAGGCGAGGCGTTATTAAAGTTACTAGAAGGAGGGAGCGGGAGGAGATCATAAGTCATATTATGTAACATAACAGTTATAGTAACTGGTACTCCAAACAGATTTGTAACTTCTTGTAAAGCACTGTAGTATGACTCAACTGCAAAGCTCCAACAAGAAACACGATGCAAAACCCAAGAAAGCCCGAGAAACACAGGCAGTAACAGTGAACAGTATCAACAATTAAACGACAAGTATGAGTACTTATGAGTCATATTGTTTACCTCTACTTACGTTTATCTATATTATCTTATTTAATCTCAAAAAATCCTATGCACTGAGTGCTATCACAACCCTTATTTCATTGATGAGGAAACAGAGACTTGGAAAGGATATCTAACTTGCCCATACCTCGCAAATGGTGTAACAGTGATTCAAATCCAGACAGTAGAATTCCAAATCTGACATGATTAAGCACTCAGCTCCTGCATAGCTCAAGGGGGCTTCCCCGGTGGTTCGGTGGTAAAGAATCTGCCTAAAATGCAGGAGACAGAGATTCTATCCTTGGGTTGAGAAGATCCCCTGGAGAAGGAAATAGCAGCCCACTCCAGTATTCTTGCCTGGGAAACCACATGGACAGAGGAGCCTGGTGGGTGACAGTCCATGGGGTCAAAGAAGACTTCGCGACTGAACAACAACATGGGTCAAGACAAAGACTTACACGTAAAGAGTAGACGACTGATTTTACTGAAGCTGAGCTAAAAGATACGCATTAGGGATCCAAAAAAAGGGTTATAAAGTAAAATAAGAAAAGGGGGGTTAACAACCTGTGGAGCTAGTACTAAGAAAAATTTAAAAGTGCCTTAATCTCTTTTGTAAATATATCCCAAAACCCAAGACCGATACAAGAAGTAGTTAGGTATAAATCACAATTAACAAAATACGAGAAAGGCAGAGGTAAGGTGAACATATTTTAAGAGTTTATTTGTAAGCAGTTTTAATTTAATAGCATATTTTAATAAGGGCTTCCCTGGTGGATCAGGCAGTAAAGAATCTGTCTGCAATACAGGAGACCTGACTTTGATCCCTGGGTCAAGAAGATCCCCTGAAGAAGGAACTGGCAACCTGCTCCAGTATTCTTGCCTGGAAAACTGCATGGACAGAGGAGCCTGGTGGGCTACAGTCCATAGGGTAACCAAGAGTCGGACACGACTAAGTGACTAATACTTTCACTTTTTAATAAAACAAGTTAAATTTATTTCTATGCATAAACAAAGTATTATGAAAGGAAAAGAAAGTATATTTAAAAAACTAAAGGGTCTAATCTTATTTTAAAAAGACTGATATACAGCGATTTGTATGGTAAAGGGAGGTGATGAAATTATGAGGTTCAGTATTACAGAGGTTTAATAGGTCATTAATATCTATTTCTGTGTTCAATCTGACATTCGTTTTTCTCTTTTTCTGTAAGCGTTATGGCTGCAACTACGTTTTCCCTATTTGCTGAACTTTGAACCTGATACCCATAAGACCCTCAGTAGTCTTTCAAAAGAAGGAATTATCTAGCCTTTTGGAGAATAGAGTAAGCCCAACCTAATTGAAAAGACTCAAGATTCTATAACTCTGGATCTACTTTGGGACAGAAATTTTTTCAAGACCATTTGGAGTTGAAATACTATCTTCTTTGAGAATTTTGTTTTCTAAGAGTTATCAATACATTTAAATATTAGATTAATAGATGAATAGGTGAAAAGATAGGTAGGTAGGTAGGTAGAGAGATGGACTGACTTGATTTCTAAGAAAACTTGTGAACATAGAATGTAAACTATGATGTAAAAAAAAAAAAAAAAACAAATAGTGTAGTCAAAAGGAAAGAATTAAACTCAAAATTCTATCCAAAATAATTCACTTTTGAGATTTTTCCTATAAATTATTTACTCAAGTTACACAGACCAAATGTAATATTCTATGTCAGTGGGACACTTCATGGCTTGTCACCTTCATATGTAAAAACAACTTTTTAACTCTTTTTTCTCGAGCTGGCTCAGGTTCCCACAAGTTTCTCTCAGATACTGCCAGTTAGCACAGTGTGATTGCTACATGTAATACAATATGACAAGACTGCCCGTTAATGTGTTCTCTACAACACCCTGAAGTAACTGGCTCAATACAATATTTAGAATGGTGCAGTCAGCTGGGAAATCATGCTCTTGACTGTAGTGACTGCTGAGCACAGATTGTGGCATTTCCCTCCAGGCTTTCATCCCTGAGCTTGCAGGGGCAATTTGTTCCCCCTGGAATCAAGTGCTCCAAATCAAATAAAAGTTTTAAAACAATGTTTTCTTCTCTAGAGCACAGACTTCAAAAGAGAATAAAGAGGATTCTCCTGCTAAATTTACTATTTTCTTCCTTTCTCTACAAAAACACTGGTCACACTCAGTCCCCATTAATTGCTCAACTACAAAGTTTATTCAGAACTTCAATGTAATTTATGTGGATTCATTACAACAGGAGAGGTTTTTCTAAACGTTACTTTTCCAAGCCTCATTTTTTTCCTTATCTAGTCAAAATACAAATGTAGGATCCACTGTTAAACTGCATTTCTCTAGCCATGGAACATAAATGTCTGTTTCTCTCCAGAAATCATCTATCACTTACAACAGAATCTCCTGGGGAGTTGTCTTTATTTCAGATTTACTGGATCAGAATCTCCGAAAAGGAGGCAAGATAAATTGCATTTTAACAAGCTTCACAAAAGCTTTTTGGACATATTAAAATTTGAAAGTATTAAATTATATATTCCATAATTCCTCATCTTGATTGTAGACTTATTAATTGAAGCTTTATGAAGAAGTGAAAAAATAAACATTATGTATATATATAAAAATGTATGTGCACATATATATATAATACATTAGTAAAATATTATAATCAAACTTCAAGACTTCAAACTCAGACCCATTAACTATAAGATATTTTTTTAATTTTCAAATAAAAAGGTAAGCCATACTAAATGAAACTTAAAGGGATTGAGGTTCTTATTCTTTTTAACATGGATATGAAAATATCGAATTCAGGACCAAAAGTTAGGTCAATGAACTCATTGCTCATTCATTCTTTAGCTGATCCGTGTCAATCCTTCTCCTAAGTGCTGGAGATAGAAACACGAATTAGATATACTCCGGCTAGTAGAATAAACACAAAAAACAGATCTCTGTAACATAATGCAGTAAATATAGGCAAAGGTATATCAGAAGCACCAAAGAGTACAACTATCTCTGGTTGGGTAATGAAGGGATAGTGACAAGAAGGCTTTTTGGACATGACTCATGGGTTGAGACTTCAAACAGAAGAATGAGTTAGATTGCTCAAGAGTATGAGTTAAGAGGATTGTAGGCAGAGACACCAGAATGAACAAAGATATGGAGACAAGAAAAAGCATGCTTTGTGAGATAAACTGTGAGTAACTCAGTGACCTGAAGAGAAAAACCAGTGTCAGGAATTGGTTTAGATTTGAAACTTGAAGACAGGCAAAAGTCAGATCATTAAATGCCTGGTAAGACATGTGAACTGCCTTGGATTTTAAATACTTTTTACTTTGCTCTTCCCTTCTCCCGGGACTCCAGTTACAGGTTTGCTAGACCGCTTGGTAATACCCCCACAGTCACTGAGATCACACGCGTTTCAGTTTCCTCTCCCCAGGCCTCGCTGTCTGTGCTGTCTGCATCCATATACTCAGGCTCACTGACCCCTTCTGCAGTGTCTCACCTGCTATAAAGTCAATCGAGGGGATTGTTTTCTGATTTTATTTTTATCTCTAAAACTTCCACCTCACTTTGTATCCTTTACTTCTCTTCTCTTTATGCTCATTTCCTTTTTTTCGCTTTTTAAGCCTTTTTTGTATTGAAGCATAGTTGACTTGGGCTTGCCTAGTGGCTCAGATGGTAAAGAACCCACCTGCAGTGCAGGAGGCCCAGGTTCACCCCCTGGGTGGGGAAGATCCCTGGAGGAGGGAATGGCTGCCCACTTCCTGCCTGGAGAATCTCATGGACAGAGCAACCTGGCAGGCTACAGTCCATGAGGTCACAAAGAGCTGGACATGACTGAGAGACTCAGCAGAGTTAATTTACAATATTACATTGGCATTAGGTGTGCAACAGAGTGATCAGAGTTTTTATAAATGTCAGGCAGAGAGAGACAAATAGTGCATATTTTCACTTGTAGAATCTAAAGAATAAAACGAATGAATGTAACAAAACAGAAACAGACACAGAGAACAGACTAGTGGTCACCACTGGGCAGAGGAGGAGGGGTGGGGCAAGATCGGAGAAGGAGAGTAAGGAGAACAAACTAATATGCATAACATAGATAAAATAAGAGCAGGTAATGCACAGCACTGGGAATATAGCCAATATTTTGTTCACATTTTGTTTTAAATCTCTGAGTGTATTTATAATATGATGTCATTTGCTAATGTTATAATATTCATCATTTTGTGCATGTTTTTATAACCTGATTTTTCTCCTAGCTATGGTCACAATTTCCTTCTTCATAAGTCTGGTAATTTTTTATTTATTGATAGATATTGTGTGTGTTTTCCCATTTTTGGAGATTAGCTTTTGATCTGACAGGCAGTTAACTTACACGATACTTTTGAAATTTTTTTTTAAACTCTGCAGAGTGGATATAAAATATTCCTTCTCAGTTAGGTTTCTGCAAGAAAATTAAACCCTAGTGCCTAAGGCAATATTGAACATAATGAATTAATTTATATCTAATGTATTTAGAATGGTATTATATCAACCCTGAAAGAAACAAGAAAAGAGTTATTCAAACTTTTTTTCCACAGAATGCCAGTTGAGAAACACCAACGGTTCAGCGGCACCACCAAGGCATGACCCTTTCGAAGTTTCTCGGAAGGTCCAGGTGTTTAAGGAGGACTCCTCATTCGAACTAAAACTCAAATGTTTCCCAACCATGTGTGAATTCTGGAAACTTTTCAGCTTACAGCTTCATGGCTCTTCTTTGCCTGACCTCAAGCAGTTTCGTCATACACATGTACAACTTAGTATTTAGCAACAAATTCAAGCCCCTAAACAAATTTCTGACATTCTTTTCTCCATGCAGCCTCTACCTTCCTGCTATTTTGCTCCATAAATTCCAGATGCCTCAAGGTTCCTGGACAACAGTTCTGTCTACTCAGCTCAGTAATACCACTGTGCTCTGTTCAAGACCCCCTCTCTACACTGTAGTCCGGAAAGCGTTTGAAGACAGAATAAACCGTAGGCTCATCTGGTTTCCCTTCTTTCATTATTGTGCCAACTATTTGACCAATGTCCAAAAATTGTTACAGCATATATATTGTCCGGTTTTATCATTATTTATGGGAGGAAGGTAAGTCCAGCCCCAGAGCGAAAGCTTTATCTTGGACCTTAAATTACAGTTGATGGAGAGCCAACAGAGGATTTTAATCAGAAGACTGACATGGTTAGGTTTGTATCTCAGATGACTGTAGCCGTCCTGTGGAAGGAGAAGGTGAAAAAGATTAGACTGATAAAGGGAGAAGCTCCAGACATATTTAGCAGCTGAAACCATCAGGATGAGATGGTTTATTTTTTTTTAAATGTGAGAGGAAGGAGTCAGAAATACCTGTTAAGAACTTAAGCTTGGGCGTCTGAGTGCCATCAACTCATATGAGAAAGGGGACCTAGTTGATGGCGGTTTTGTTGTTCATATTGTCTAGGAGGCATCTTTGGAACACCCAAATGGAGAGAACCTTTGAAGACTTGAATACACAAACCTGAAACTCAGGGGATAAGATTTTGGTTGGAAGAAGTAAAATCACGAGAATGAGCACATAGTATACAGAAACTGTAGAGGAAATACTAGTGTTCAGGAAGAATATATGGACCCCTAAGACAGCACAGGGGAAATAAGCACACTAACATTTAAGGATGAAAGGGATAAGGTGGAGCTGGAGAAGTCCTCTGAAATGAAGAGAACCAGGAGACTGCAGAGTTATCAAGGTAACAAAGACTACGATTTCAAATGAGAGCTCTAGCTAAGTAAAAGCTAAGAGAATGGTCATTTGCTTATGCAATTAAAGAAGCAGAGGACCATTACTCACTCAGTAGGTGAGTGTAGCCGAAAGCCAAATGCCAACAGGCAAAGAACGTGAGGGGGAACAGAGAACAAGTAAAGCCAACTCCTTTAAAGGCTGAAGAAAGCTCAGGAAGACATGTGTGGGTCAGGAGAGAATAATACCTTTAGTATATGAGACTTGAATTCCTGAAAGCTGAAGAGAGGAACTTAAAAATACAGGAGAGGGCAGAGAAAATGGATTAAGGTCACAGAAGAGAGAGGCCAAGATGAAGTCAAGAACACAGAAGGATAGATTAGCCTCGATCAAGAGTCTTAATCTCCACTGGTGTCAGAGGAAAGAACATATAAATTAGCAACGAAGCCCATAAAGGTTTGTTCTGACCGAGGGTTCCCACCTGTTTCCAGAGCAGTGACAAGACCTTGATCTAAGGATAGACTGCTATAGAGGTTGGGAAGAGAGAGCAAGGGTGTTGGAAACTGAGGGCAAGGGCCTTATTCTGAGAGACAGCTTTCATTCAAAGCCTTTACAGTGCTTTCTTGTTGACTCAGTCAGTAAAGAATCTGCTTGCAATGCAGGAGACTGCCTGCAATGCAGGAGACCCAAGGTCAATCCCTGGGTGGAGAAGATCCCCTGGAAGAGGAAATGGCAACCAACTCCAGTATTCTTGCCTGGAGAATCCCATGGACACTACAGCCCATGGGATCTCAAGAGTCGGACACACTTAGAGACTAAACCACCGCCAACAGCAGTGACAAAGACCCTGGTCAGGGACAGTCACTGACGGCCTTGCTGTCGATGCGAGCTGTCACATAGCATGCCGAGAGTTCACATGCGAGCTGTCACATAGCATGCCGAGAGTTCACATGCAGGCTGTCACATAGCATGCAGAGAGTTTACATGCGAGCTGTCACATAGCATGCAGAGAGTTCACATGCGGGCTGTCACATAGCATGCAGAGAGTTTACATGCGAGCTGTCACATAGCATGCAGAGAGTTCACATGCGAGCTGTCACATAGCATGCCGAGAGTTCACATGCGAGCTGTCACATAGCATGCCGAGAGTTCACATGCGGGGATACACACGAGAATGTTAGTCACAATGATGACGATGAAAACATATGTCCTGACAGATTCCTCTCCACCCCCACCCTAACCCACCCGCCCTGCGCCCCTACACACAGGAACTCCCTTCAGAACCGCAGTCCCCTGGCTGCCGAGAAGGCAGCGAACCCTCAAGGCAAGGGAATCTCTGCAGAAGAGAGGTGCCGTCCCCAAGGTGACAATTCATTCCCTGCTATGGTCTGTATCCCATGACTGGTCAATGCAAGGACCCAGAAATCCGGCCTCTGTGCCCCACGGGCGGGCTGAACTGCCATTCCAGTTCCAGGTCCCTGGAGAGCCGTTGGAGGCCATGGTCGCTGAGGACCAGCAGTCGGACCTCTCTGTCCACCCGCTCCCCTTCCTCCTCACACAGGGGCTTCACACACAGGACAGGCCTGAATTTCAGACAATCACGTTCTGAAGACTGCATTTCTAATTAAAAAGTACTCATTGCTTGCCATAAATTTTTAACTGCTCATCCTTTATTTTTACTTGCTAAATCTGGCAACCTTATCCACAGGTATTAATCCTGAGAGCACTTCCTAGTCAACTTCCTTCACACCAATTCCATTTCAGGGTTGGCCTCCCAGGGAATGCAACCTGCAATCGTCAGTGGATTCTGGAACTAGTTACCTACTGGACGGCTGGCCGTGAGGAACCCATATCTGGGCGTAGGCAGAGTATAAACAGTTCCCAGAAGTAGAGTGATGCATGCGTGCTAAGTCGCTTCAGTCGTGTCTGACTCTGTGACTCCATGGACTGTGGCCCGCCAGGCTCCTTTGTCCATGGAATTTTCCAGGCAAGAATACTGGAGTGAGTTGACAGTTCCTCCTCCAGGGGGATCTTTCCAACCCAGGGATCGAACCAGAGTCTCCTTCATCTCTTGAATGGGCAGGCAGATTCTTTACCACTGAGCCACCTGGAAAGCCGGAAATAAGAGACAGCGTTACTTATATCCTCCCAGGGAAGAACTTGGAGAATTTTTGCTTTGGGGCTCTATGGGTTGAGAAGTCCTGACTCCCAAAGCAGGAATTCTACCAGAGGAAACGACAAAAATCTCACTAAACGTTAAGCTCTGGTTATCTCTCGAGCACCTTAAGCTTCACATGACAAAGGACCAGCAGGCAAGAAGTTACCAGACTGGGCAGAGGCAGTTGGTCATTAGAAAGAGATAAAGCTACTATCATGTCCTGGAGGCAGGGGGAAATACGTTTGGCGCCCTTAGACATTGCTTGTTCCTCCCTTGCTCAGTTTTGATGGTAAGCAGACAAGTATAGAAATCATGACTAGAGAAGGCATAAATGACTAGGTACTTGACTATACGCCCTAAAACGTACTGTGGCAGGACAAGAAAAAATTAAAAGACAAAAGAATCACAGAGGAGTGTTATATAGAGGTCAGAACAAGCTTTCTCTAAATTCAGAGTATATTGATTTCTCCTATCATCTTCTCCTGATTTTCCAAGAATACAGATCTATTATCACTGAAAAAATTACTACATTATAGAGAATACAAATTAGTGTTTACTGAGAATCTGCTATATGTCAGGCAGTTTTCTTACATTATTTTCACATTAATTCTTACAACAACCCTACAGGTTAAGTCTTACTCTCCACAGATTGGAAATTGAGTTTTAAGAAGTGAACAGTGAAAGATATTTCTCTTACAGGATGCCCACCTGGGAAACTAATAGACCCTTGGGCTTCAGATAGACTGAACAGGACCATGGAGATTGAAAACAACACTGATATGGCCAGTATAAATGCTCAAAAGCATGACTCTGCAATGGAACTTTCTAGAATGATGGAAATGTTCAATATCTATGTGTTTTCTATCTCACATGGTAGCCGCTAGCCACAAGCAGCTAGTGAGCAATTGGAATGTAACTAATGCAACTGAGGGATTTTCCTATTTTATTTAAGTTTAATTAGCTTAAATTCTCATTTAAATATCCATTTGTATTTGTTAGTACAGATCTAAAGTACCCCAGGAATTTTCTTTGTGCTTCTAATAAAATATACCCAGGGGTTAAGATGGTTGTTACATCAACGCAACCCTGAATTTCCAGCATACGATTTCTGCTTTATTGACCATACTTTTCCTCTCCCTCAAGTTCTGACAAAATTGCACTCACGGCACTCCAAGCTCTAATTCTTAATATAGCAAATGTATCATACATATTATGGGCTTCCCTGGTAGCTCAACAGTAAAGAATCCACCTGCAATGCAGAAGCCACAGGGGAGACTAGTTTGATCTCCAGGTAGGAAAGATCCCCTGGAGGAAGGCATGACCACTCACTCCAGTATTCTTGCCTAGAGAATCCCATGAACAGAGGAGCCTGGCGTGCTACCGTTCATAGGGTTGCAAAGAGTTGGACACGACTGAGTGACTTAGCATGCACACACGCATCACAGACATCAAATAAAGATTTTTTAGCAGCTACTGCTAATTTCAGAGAGACCCTATTATACAGAGGCTTCTCTGGTGGCTCAGACTGTAAGAATCTGCCGGCAATGCAGGAGACCTGGGTTCAATCTCTGCTTTGAGAAGATACCCTAGAGAGGGAAATGGCTACCCACTGCAGTATTCCTGCCTGGAGAATTCCATGGACAGAGGAGCCTGGTGGACTATAGTCCATGGGATCGCAAAGAGTCAGACACGAGCTACTTTTTCCTTCTTCATAATTCCTTAGCTAGATAAAGTCTAATTTTTCTTTCTCAAAAATAATGTAGATCTATATTAAGTTAAACAGCTGTTTTCTATTTTTTGTTGTTGTTTTTATGCCTGGTTTTGTTGAGAGGGGCCGGTTTTGTTTCGTTTTTCACCGTGTGACTAATCTTTAAATGTTGCCAATTTACTGTTTACTGTCTGTTCAACCTCCCTCTCTAGAGATTTAGACCAAATAGATTTTTCCTGATTAGGTTGCTCATCATTATTTTCTGAGCTTCCAATTAAGTATCATCTGGCAATCTGGCAATTTTGTGAAACATTAAGGCAGGCTGTATTCAGTTCTGCCTTTTAACGTTTAACTCTCATTAAAGAGAATCTATTTTGAGACCACTGCAGAACTGAGACCTCCAAATATTTCATAAGTTTTGACACTCTGCCAAACCTACAAAAAGCTACACTCTGCTTAAAAGGATTTTTTAAAATCAAATCCTGACAGACCATTTACCAAATTGAGTATCTTTAATTTTCTGGCTTCTCTCATTCAATCTAGCGAGTCACATTGAAATTCTTAAGTTCTGGTGATTTCACAACTCCCACAAATGTTTTGCAATTAACACTGCCTTTCTACAGGTTAAGTATGAGGTGAGAGAAACACGTTCTTGAGAGTGTTAGCAAGGTATCTCTCCTGCCTTCATGTGAGTACTCACTTTTAGCACCTGCTTCTTTGCTGAGGTGAAAAAGGAGATGTAGATTTTTAAAACCTAGAGTGTACTACACATTAAAAAACCAAAAAGAAACACCAAACTTTTCCCCTCAAGTTCTTATGGCTTTCAAGTACCTGGCTAGATGATCGAGGCCACACAAGGAGAATCTAAGCAAATGCTCAGCTCTCTAAAGCCAGAGAACCTGAGTTTGAATCTTGATTCTATTGTTGAACATTAGACAATTATTGAACATGTCTGTACCTCTGCTTCTTCATCTAAAAAATAGGGATAATAATACTACCTACCCTATAATGCTGTTTTGAAAATTAAATAAGTTAACATCTGTAAAGCACTTAAAAACCGTGCCTGGCATAAAGAAACCTAGCCTGAGTACATGGGATCGTAGTACGCAAGTGTTGACTAGAGCTCTAGGTATTACAAACTTTATGTGTATATTTAACACTTGCACGATCTTAGAAACACTTCTTACACATACCTTTGAGACTGTAGTATTTAGATTCTAGAAATAGCAGTAAAATTTTAAATGTTCATCGTAATTTTATATAAAGAGAATTCACAGAAAAGGGGTTTTCACTCAAATTGGAGATTGGTGTTGTGATACTTCTGTAATGGATACAGACAAGAGCTTTGTCTTCCTAATGGAAATGATGCCTACGATTCTCGTAGTGATAACAGTTATGGGCAGTGATGTATCTATGGGCACTGCACTGCATTATTCATTCTGAGCAAACTTGCTTATTCAATCAACCAATGCTCCTAAGTCACCTCCATTTCACCTCTTTCTTTTATTTTATTCACCTTTATTACTAAGTATGAGCAGTAACATTAGCACCAAAATGGCTTTCATGACATTTTATCCTTTACTCTAGTAAAGGATAAAGACATTAATAAAAAAAAATCACAGAAATGTGAAACTTCAACTGATTTATATGAATGTATTTGAGCATATTAATTGAAGATGTGATCTAGTCAAGAGATTAAGGAATTTTCCCTAGAGAAGAGAGGACTGAACAGATGCCTGAAGGTGTAAGGAAGTTAACCATCCTAGAAACAGCATGAGCAAAGTTTCATGGGATGAAGTGAAGAGAACAAGGCAAATGAGATCATCAATAAAGCCGGAATGGTAGGTAGAGAACAGACCATACTGCGATATTAGGCTACGCTAAGGAAGCTTACCCACATCATACAGCCATAAAATCCACTGAAGGATTCTAACCAGGAGGCGAGGAGGGAACAAACGTGATCAGGTTTGACTTCACAGCAAATTAGTAGGCCTTCAAGGAGAAGAAGACAGACAGCGAGAGAAGGAGGTAAAGTTAAGTCAGTCGGTAGGGAGACTATTTAAATATGCTGCCTTGAGCTCCCAGGTGGAGATGGAAAGAGGTGTAAATTCAAGAGACACTTAGGAATCTTGATTCATTGGATGTGGAAGGTGAGGAAAAAGAGGGGTCAAAAGTAATTTCTAACTCTCTGACTTGCATAACTAGACCAGATTTAAGGAAGGAAAAATCATGAATTTTGAGGAGCGGGGGGGATTACTGCATTTGAAATGCTTTTCTGTGTGTGTTGGTTTTTTCTGTTCTTTTTTTTTTAATTTGAAATACAGTTGATTTACAATATTGTATTAGTTTCAGGTGTACAACAGAGTGATTCAACATTTTTGTAGATTATAGTCCATTTAAAGTTATTATAAAATATTGGTTATATTTCCAATATTTTGTGCTAAACAATATATCATTTGGCTTTACTTTTTTAATTTATTATTTTTAAATTAATTTTTGTTGGAGAATAGTTGCTTTACAATGCTATGTTAGTTTCTGCCGTACAGCAGAATGACTCAGCCATACATATACATAGACACATGCCCTCTCCCTTTTGGATTTCTTCTGTTCAGGTCAGTACAGTACATTAGGTGCGTTCTCACTCGATATCTACTCCAGACATATACCAGCAGTGCACGCGTGTCAGTCTCCAGCTCCCAGTTCCACCCCCTTTCCAAACCCTTCAGTTCAGTTCAGTTGCTCAGTCATGTCCGACTCTTTGCGACCCCATGAATCGCAGCACGCCAGGCCTCCCTGTCCATCACCAACTCCCGGAGTTCACTCAAACTTATGTCCATCAAGTCAGTGATGCCATCCAGTCATCTCACCCTCTGTCGTCCCCTTCTCCTCCTGCCCCTTGGTGTCCATATATTTGGCCTTCCCTGGTGGCACAGACAGTAGAGAATCTGCCTGCAATCCAGGAGACCTGGGTTCCATCCCTGAGTCGAGAAGATCCCCTGTAGAAGGGAACAGTGACCCACTCCAGTGTTCTTGGGGCTTCCCTGGGGGTGTTCTCTATGCCTGTGTCTCTATCTCTGCTTTGCAAATGAGATCATTTATGCCATTTGTACCTCTCAATTCCTACCTTATTTTGCCCCTCTCTCTTTCCCTCTCTTAAAATATTCAAATAAAAATATCAAGTTCACAGTGAGAAAATGTCTAATTTTAAGTTTAACAAATTAACTGGTACCAGTCTACTCTTCCCATAGTAAATGATTATAAAACTGACAAAATATATGAAATAGTATTTTCAGATCTTGGTCAAAAAGGCAGCACTGAACTCTAATCCCTGAGAAAGGAAATACACAAAAGAAGTCCCATGCTGCTGCTGCTGCGAAGTTGCTGCAGTCGTGTCCGACTCTGTGCGGCCCCACAGACGGCAGCCCACCAGGCTCCCCCGTCCCTGGGATTCTCCAGGCAAGAACACTGGCGTGGGGTGCCATTTCCTTCGCCAATGCATGAGGGTGAAAAGTGAACATGAAGTCGCTCAGTCGTGCCCGACTTCTTAGCGACCCCATGGACTGCGGCCTAGCAGGCTCCTCCGTCCCTGGGATTCTCCAGGCAAGAGTACTGGAGTGGGGTGCAATAAGAAGTCCCATAACTGCCCTGAATTTCTGCCCCGGGGAAAACTTCCAGACTACACTGCAGGGAGGTGGAGCCCAGCAGAGCACGGCAATACCGCCGAGCTGGGGGATCGAAGCCTGAAGCTGCCGAAGAAACTAAAGTCCATGGAGCTGGACATTGTAGACTAGGAAGCTGCATGGAAAAAGAGCTCACAAACTGACATAAGGATCATCTGTTATCTAGATATCTGAATATGTTACAAACTTTTGCTCTAAATATTTAGCAGGTCTTCAGAACAGACAAGCATTCAGATGCATCTTGTTTTCCCGTTTCTGGTGGCTACCAGTATTCTTTGTTTCGTAGCTACATCACTCCCATCATAAACACAGTCAGTAATGTTGTGTTGGTTTTTTTTTTAATAAGAAACAAATTAACTCAAAATGACTGAGAAAAATGTTTTAACATTTTAGCCAATGAAATGCCAAGAAAATGCAAATTCCAGAATCTAAAAAGTACACTGGTGCCTCATGGACTGTCTCAAAGAGGAAAGCGGTATGTTTCCTCAGTCATTTCTTAAGGACAGAAATGAGCCCTGACTTTTACTCACACCTGGAGGTAAAGGTCTGTAAGTCACATCTCCAAGCCAACAACCGCCATAAAAGAAAAATAAAATAGGAATTGCACTTTAACATGATTTTATACCTACTCCCGGAGAAGGCGATGGCACCCCACTCCAGCACTCTTGCCTGGAAAATCCCATGGATGGAGGAGCCTGGTGGGCTGCAGGCCATGCGGTCGCAAAGAGTCGGACACGACTGAGCGACTTCACTTTCACTTTTCCCTTTCATCCATTGGAGAAGGAAATGGCAATCCACTCCAGTGTTCTTGCCTGGAGAATCCCAGGGACAGGGGAGCCTGGTGGGCTGCCGTGTATGGGGTCGCACAGAGTAGGACACGACTGAAGGGACTTAGTAGCAGCAATAGAGAGTGGAATTTGAAGCCAGATAGACTTAACTTTGAACTCTTGTTTTCTAACTTTCTAGCTTAAGTATATTTATTAATTTCTCTAACCTATATTTTCTCATCTATAAAATAATAGCAATTCCATTAATGTATAAAATAATGCACATAAACATCTTGTGGTGTGCATAGCATGCAGTAGGTGTTCAATAAATGATGGATATTTTATTACATCCATTACATGATGGATTTCTATGGTATCTTCATCAGAATTTTGTAATCTGAGTGCCCATAAATTCAAAGGCCTACAAAACAAGGCCATGTATCCTTTTAAAGTTTAAAGTATCATGATCCAACTGTCCACAAGCTTTATTAACCAAAAAATGGTACCCCTAAATGTCCCCAGTTATTTTGGGTCATCCAAAGAGCCCTGACAATTGTCCAGAAACCATCACTCCACACTGCTCCTCAAGGTCCTGCCCGTGAGGTGCCTGAGAACCCTCCAGACCAGCTCCACCACCACTTCCCGTGACCTACAGGGCCTGAGGGAAGACTCAGCGTGAAGAGGCAATGCGGTGAGAGCGCAGAGGGAAAGGGGAGCCCTGTCCCGCATCAGACTACAGACAAGATCTGTGAGAGTTATCTGGGGGTGGGGGAGGGGGATAATTTAAGTTAGGAAACTGAGAGTCAACTTTTTTTTTTTTAATGAGGCAGGTTTTTAGTCTGTGTATGGGAATTACTGCAGCTAGTTTATCTGCCTTTGGTAAAAAAGAGGAGCTAAAGCCATTCTAAATGCTTAAGATTCAAGTAGTGGGCATGTTTAGAACCAAAAAAGTTTCTTGAATCAAAGTAACTTTGTACCCATCTGAAAAACACAGTAAATCTTCATCATTCGCAGATTCTGTAGCTGCAAATTTGCCCACTTGCTTACAATTTATTTGTAGCCCCCAAATCCATACATACGGTGCTTCCGAGGTAATTCTCCAACATGGAGACGCTGAGAGTGGTGAAAAATACGTCATCTGTGCACGTTCCCGATGGGAGGCAGAGACACTGTGCCTCCCTGATCTCACAGTGTAAACGGTGTCCTTTTAAACAAGTGTCCCTCTCAAGGGTACTTAGTGCCACATTTTTTACACATCGTGCTTTCTGTTGGTCATTTCCCTGTGGACCTGACCGCAGTGCTGAAGGGCTGGCTAGTGCTTCCAACCAAGCACAGGGGGGCTGTGATACGTCTTATAGAGAAAATACACGCGCTAGACAAGCTTCCTTCAGGCAGGGCTTACAGAGCTACTGGCTGCAAGTTCGCTGCTGATGAATCAAGAATATATATTAAATAAGGTTTTTTTAAAAACAGAAACACGTATAAAAAAAGGTTACGTACTGATTGGTTGATGAAAATGCTGTGACTATAGGCTCACTGGCATCTAACCCTGTATTTCCCCCGGGGCAATGATTCCTCTTCTCTAACTCAGTGTTCCTGAAAACACCTCAATAACAGAAGCGAATCTTAAGAATCTACCAGAGTCTGATTTATTATAGTTGAGGGGCCTCTTCTTTGGGCACTAGGGGAAAATAAGCCAGGGAGACGTAAGCTCACTGGGACAGGCTGGGGAGACAAGAACTAGTGAGGTTCTGACTCTGCTGTGACAGAAGTTCTTGAGAACGCAATGGGGGAAAGCTCCAAAGGTCTGAGCCGTAGGCTGCTACCGGTGGTATCGTCCATACCTCAGACGGACCCTTCTCCAACTCTCCTAGGACTAGAAGACGACGGTCCAGGCCATTCAGCCACGGTCCAGGGGAAGCCATCCACACTGCAGCTACCCAGCTCATCTCTGCCCAGGGATAGGACGCCTTATTCCCAAGAATCAGCGCCGGAGCCAGAGGGGCAGAACGGGGCCTGGAAAGGACTCATTCCTAGGTTTTTCTGTTTGGGGCCTACACTTACTAAATGGGTTTCTTTTTCGTTTGTTTAAGTGCCCAGTGTTAAAAGGGTATTGATTTACTTGAACTAGGCAAGTAGACTAGAGTGAAATGGAAAAGAGATGGTTAATCAATAAAGTCAACCTTTAGAAGCTCTTCTGAAACACTCCAAAGTAACTCTGTTTGCTGTTCACAAGGTCCTGCTCGAGAGTCCTCTCAGCTTCTGACCATCGCCTCTTCCTGGCACCTCCCCACATCTTACTTAGAGCAGCAGTTCTGTTAAGTCTTTAAACACGGCTAATTCAAACCCAGGAAATCAGTCCTGAATATTCATTGGAAGGACTGATGTTGAAGCTGAAACTCCAATACTTTAGCCACCTGATGCAAAGAACTGACTCATTTGAAAAGACCCTGATGCTGGGAAAGATTGAAGACAGGAGGAGAAGGGGACGACAGAGGATGAGATGGTTGGATGGCATCACCAACTCAATGGACATGAGTTTGAGTACACTCCCGGAGTTGGTGATGGACAGGGAGGCCTGGCGTGCTGTGGTCCATGGGGTCACAAAGAGTCGGACACGACTGAGTGATTGAACTGAACTGAACTGAATTCAATTCAAACCCAGTTTGTTTGCCTGCTTGGAAACAGATTCCAAACACTGGCTTCATTCTCAGCTCCTTTTCTTTCATATGCAACACACACACACAGAAGCATACCAACTGGTACAAATAAATACTGGTGGAGGCAGGTCTTACATTATTATTTTTGTAGTTTAGCTCAGTGAGCCCCAAATGGAGAAAAGAGCAGACAAAGAAATGCCCTGCCAACTAAAGACAACAGCAAGAACACAGTGCTTACCAAGAACTAGGGACAAAGTCTTACCTACAGTAATTCATTTAATTCTCACAACTCCATGAGATGGTGATTTTCATAACCCTCATTTGAGACGTATGGCAATCAAGGGGTAGAACAGCTGAGTAACTTGCCCAGAGTTGCACAGTGACGGCCTTGAACTCGGGCAGTGTGGCTCTACAACCTGCTTTCTGAACCAAAGCACAGCACTGCCTCCCCAGTTATCTGGACACTCCTAAAATGAGAGAACTTGTTTGGTTTTTCTCTAGCAGTTCCTAGCATGATGCGGTTACACCATTAGCTCACAAATACAAGTATCTACATGAGAACTTCTCTGAAGCTTGGGCAAGTTTTATAGTATGAAACTACCTTGAATGCTTTCAAGGATGTGTGATGTCCCGTGTAATGTCGTTACCAAGGCAAAACTGTTCCAGTTAGCAGGTGGTGCTGTTTTTCCCTTTCTAGAAAAACACAAGCTAATCTGAGGAGCAGCAGGCCTTTCCCCAGTTTCCCATAGATAATCCAGTTCAGATCCAAGAGCATGGAGGTCTTGGTTAAAAACTAGGGTTATGGGCTTCCCTGGTGGCTCAGGGGTAAAGAATCCACCTTCCAACGCAAGAGACGTGGGTTTGACGCCTGGTCCAGGAAGAACCCACATACTGCAAAGCAACTAAGCCTGGGTGCCACAACCACTGAGCTGTGCTCTGGAGCCTGGCAGCCACGACTAAGGAGCCCGCGTGCCACAGCCACTGAAGCCCAGCGCCCTAGAAGCCGTGCTCTACGACAGGAGAAGTACCGCCGTGAGGAGCACACACCACAACTGGAGAAGGGCCCCTGCTTGCTGAGACTAGAGGAAAGCCACCAACAGAGAGCCAGCAGAGTCAGGAAGTAAAATAATAAATAAAAGTAAATTAAAAAAACACAAAAATACAGTCATGGTTCTGTGGAGTAGGGAAATAATAACTTTTCTTGATTCTACAACAGCTGGAATATGAGATGAGAAAAAGGTGAGGTGAATCGGAGATCACATACTCAGAGGAGATGGTACAGCGTTTATGACTAAGGATGACAAAAAAGCTGAGGAAGCGAGGAAAGCCCGTAAACCATGACAAGCAAGGCAGCTTCTGCTCTACTGAGACTGCCAACAGAAACATCTGTCAGCCTGCGAGCTCGGTGTCCTGTCAGTCAAATGTTCATCGACTGCTTCTCAGGAAGATGCTCAGTGGTAAACATTCTGCAGAGACAAACACATTATATAAATGCCGTAAAATGTGTTGGAGAGATTTCCAGCCACTGCTCACCTCATCTGAGCAAATCTGAACAGTTCATTAACATCCAGAGAACCATCCACATCTGACACTCCAGTCATTTTAAACCTTTCAAAAGTGAAAAGATTCAATAAAAATCACCAAAACAAAGTCTGTTTCCTACTGTTTGATAAATCACCAGTATTGTGTTTTTCACAAATATCTGACTGTAGACAGAACTTCAGTGTAGTGATCTGAACAGACTTACAAGCAATATCTTATTTCATTTGTTTGAAGATACCTGTTGATTTCTTACATATAAGCTCCCTAGTTGATTTGATTACCTCTAGGTGGTCCGGAACACCTTGTTAAAGTTGACCACCCTCCTTTCAGGCTTCCCCGGTGGTGGTAGTGGTAAAGAACCCACCGACCAATGCAGGGCAGACCTAAGAGACACGGGTCTGGCCCCTGGTTCGCGTAGATGCCCTGGAGGAGAGAATGGCAACCCACTCCTCGTCGGAAGAATCCCAGGGACAGAAGAGCCTGGCGGGCTATAGTCTGTAGGTTCACAAAGAGCCAGACACAACTGAAGTGACTTATCATGCATGCACACTCCCTTCTTTCACATGCCAATCTCTTTGAGATATAAAGATTTAATATCTATTAATAAGGCAACAATCATCTGAATTCTATGTACATAAAAGAAGACATTTCCACAATAATGTCTCATTCTTAAATACTGGTCATGTTGTAACAGGATAATGTTGCCATGTATGTACTAACACAGAATTACTTTACACAGTAGGTATTGATTTTCAAACTGCTCTCCTGAAGCCCAGGGTTCTGGGATGTGTAAGGAGTCTATTTGAGTGAGAAAGATGAAGAGAACGAAATGGCCAAGGGAACTGGGTCCACAAGCATCATTGTAATCAATTTTTAAATCTATCATAAATTACAGTCTTACATAAAATATTTTGGGGAGAAAAATAATTTCTAGCTAAAAAAATAGGTAAATTACCTCTAATGGAATTCTGTTCTGCCAAAGGAAAATACTCCAAATCTAATTCTAGTCTTCACCCTGTAAAAATGATCATTATTTTTAGTGGTTTCCAAGATAATGTGCTTCAATTATGCTCAGCTATTGGTTTAGGTAATTTCATATTAAGTGAATCTCAAATGTAGTCAAATATCACAAAACATTTAAGTCACACTTTTAATCTAAAAAAAATCTAGATATTTAGACACCTTTTCCTAAACAAATATATTACCTTTCACAATAACCATCAAAATGAGGTAAATTTTTCTTTTGTTTTTCATACCTATCAATAATGTTTCTTAGTTATTTGCACTTAAACTATTTTCTCTCCAAAGTATTCTACTGTCTCCACTAGTTTATTTTTCTATTATTCTATGTGAATAAAAATGAGGCATTCCTATCATACAACAAAATTAAATTATGTTATATGCCTGAAGTTCAAGGATAATTTAATTTTACATGTATTCACTTGTGGTATTTCTAAATTTATTTGAAGTGCTATCTTATTGTACAGAAAAATGTTTCCATCTTTATAATGAAAAATACCTCAGTAATTTCATCAAGATTCCATTTAAAGTTATAGAGATAAGAAATAGTCAAAATCTCATCAACACAATTCCTTCATAAATGTCAATAGGTGATCAACATGTGTGAGTTGTGAGAAATGTTTTATACAGAATTAAACTGCATGTAGATCTTTTTTTATTCTTCATCACCTCCTTAAAATATGGGAAATTAATAGATTGACAACACTGGATAGAAACTTTGAAATTAGTTTATCTAACACATTGTTATATTGTTTAACATGGTGAATTTAAAGTCCCCCAAAACTCTTCCATCTAAAGCCCTTCCAATTACATTATCATAAAACAGAATACTATAGACAATGGCATACATTGAATGTAGCTGCGTGTCAAGACAGCCTTCCATGAATTCCTATCCTCCAACAGAAATTATAACAATAACCAAAGCACACAAGACATGTTCTATTTAAATATATTTACCAGAAGATTATAGGAATAGCTATTAACATAAAAATATAGATCAGTTCAGTTCAGTTCAGTTGCTCAGTCATATCCAACCCTTTGCAACCCCATGAATCACAGCACACCAGGCCTCCTTGGCCATCACCAACTCCCAGAGTTCACTCAAACTCAAATCTATCAAGCCAGTGATGCCATCCAGCCATCTCATCCTCTGTCGTCCCCTTCTCCTCCTGCCCCCAATCCCTCCCAGCATCAGAGTCTTTTCCAATGAGTCAACTCTTCGCATGAGGTGGCCCAAGTACTGGAGTTTCAGCTTCAGCATCAGTCCCTCCAATAACACCCAGGACTGATCTCCTTTAGGATGGACTGGTTGGATCTCCTTGCAGTCCAAGGGACTCTCAAGAGTCTTCTCCAACACCACAGTTCAAAAGCATCAATTCTTCAGGGCTCAGCTTTCTTCACAATCCAACTCTCACATCCATACGTGACCACTGGAAAAACCATGGCCTTGACTAGACTGACCTTTGTTGGCAAAGTAATGTCTCTGTTTTTGAATATGCTATCTAGGTTGGTCATAACTTTCCTTCCAAGGAGTAAGCATCTTTTAATTTCATGGCTGCAGACACCATCTGCAGTGATTTTGGAGCCCAAAAAATTAAAGTCTGACACTGTTTCCACTGTTTCCCCATCTATTTCCCATGAAGTGATGGGATCGGATGCCATGATCTTCGTTTTCTGAATGTTGAGCTTTAAGCCAACTTTTTCACTCTCCTCTTTCACTTTCATCAAGAGGTTTTTCAGTTCCTCTTCACTTTCTGCTATAAGGGTGGTGTCATCTGCATATCTGAGGTTATTGATATTTCTCCTGGCAATCTTGATTCCAGCTTGTGTTTCTTCCAGCCCAGCATTTCTCATGATATACTCTGCATAGAAGTTAAATAAGCAGGGTGACAATATACAGCCTTGACGTACTCCTTTTCCTATTTGGAACCAGTCTGTTGTTCCATGTCCAGTTCTAACTGTTGCTTCCTGACCTGCATAGAGGTTTCTCAAGAGGCAGGTCAGGTGGTCTGGTATTCCCATCTCTTTCAGAATTTCCCACAGTTTATTGTGATCCACACAGTCAAAGGCTTTGGCATAGTCAATAAAGCAGAAATGGATGTTTTTCTAGAACTCTCTTGCTTTTTCCATGATCCAGCGGATGTTGGCAATTTGATCTCTGGTTCCTCTGCCTTTTCTAAAACCAGCTTGAACATTTGGAAGTTCACGGTTCACGTATTGCTGAAGCCTGGCTTGGAGAATTTTGAGCATTACTTTACTAGCATGTGAGATGAGTACAATTGTGCGGTAGTTTGAGCATTCTTTGGCATTGCCTTTCTTTGGGATTGGAATGAAAACTGACCTTTTCCAGTCCTGTGGCCACTGCTGAGTTTTCCAAATTTGCTGGCATATTTAGTGCAACACTTTCACAGCATCATCTTTCAGGATTTGAAATAGCTCAACTGGAATTCCATCACCTCCACTAGCTTTGTTCATAGTGATGCTTTCTAAGGTCCACTTGAAATATAGATAGCAAGCATTAAATGAGAAAATGACACACAGATACTAAGCCAACTGCTTAGCTATTTATCACAACTTTCCCATCTTTGGAACGTTTCTCTGCTCAGGCACGACCAAGGGGCAGATGGCTCCTCGGCGTCCCTCCCACTCTGGCCGAGGAGGCCTGAGCTCTCCCGTCAAGCACTGGCACGCTGGCACCTTTACCATTTCCAGGGTTTGTTATAGGAAGCATCTCTAACTTTCAGAGAATGGTTTTCAGCAGACTGATGGAAAGTCACTCTCCTCCTCTCAGGCATGTTCAGCCGTGTTCACTCTTTGCAACCCTATGGACTGTAGACCACCAGGCTCCTCAGTCCATGGAATATTCCAGGCAACAATACTAGAGTGGGTTGCCGTCTCCTCCTTCAAGGGATCTTCCTGACTCAGGGATCAAACACACATGTCCTGCGTTTCCTGCACTGGCAGACAAGTTCGTCACCACTGTGCTCCCTGGGAAGCCCCCAGGGACAATCAGAAAGTCTAGCAAACAGACAAGATAGCACACGCAAAATTCACCCGGGACCGCAGGCAGGGCGTGGTGAGGGAAAACCACCTGGAAACTAGTAAAGAAAGAAATCAGTTTTAAAAGGGAATAAAAGGCTGTTTAATCAGAATTTGCTGACAACTGAAAAGAGACATGTATTCTCAAAAATATCATAGACTGTTATTTAAGGTGAAGAACTTTCGAGCACCCTAAGAAATAGGCAATCATTTGCAGGTACTCAAAAGACTGACTGTGTAGCTCAAGAGGGAAACGTTTGTTCATGGACAGTTGAAACTGATATTAGGCACTAGAGATATAGGCTAGCTATCAAAATCTCATTGACAGAGAACATAGAGGTTTCAAAATTAAACCCAAATCAATTAGGCTAACATAGTGGGATTACAAAATAAATCTCTATTACTACAATATGGGGAAATGAAAGCAAATCTAATCTTTCCAGTGAACCACATTCCACTGAGTAACAAGGAAATTTATACTTTCCAATTAATACTATCTCAGTCATTTCAAGTTTAACTTGTCTCCTTTTCATATACAACATTTCCTTTCAACTAACTGTGGTTCAAGGATTCTCCCTGTACTTTCCAAAGACTACCAGAATATCTCCCATTTCACCTTCTCTTCTACAATGTGACCTTACCACATACTATCAAGAAATGGGGTCTAATTTCTCCAAAGAAGATATACAGATGGCACATGAAATGATGTTCAACACTGCTTAGTGTTAGAGTAATGCAAATTAAAATTACAATAACTCGCACCACTTAGAACAGCCATCATCAAAAAAAAAAATCTACAAACAATAAATGCTAGAGAGGGTGTGGGGAAAATGGAACTCTCTTTTGCTGTTGCTGGGAATGTAAATTGGTACAGCTACTATGCAGAATAGTATGGAGGTTCCTTAAAAAACTAAAAACGGGACTACATTATGATCCAACAATCCCACTTCTGGGCCTATACCTGGAGAAAACCATAATTTGAAAAGATACATATACCAAAACGTTCACAGCAGCACAATTTACCAAAGCCAGGACATGGAAACAACCTAAACATCCATCAACAGAGGAATGGACAGAGAAGATGTGCTGTATACACACACACACACACACACACACATATACACACATGTACACACCCACATATACACACCCACATATACACACACACACATACACACACATACATACACACACATACACACACATAACACACGCACACACACACACACACACACACATATACACACCCGTACACACACATATACACACTGACCCATACACACACATATAACACATACACACACGTGCACACACACATACAGACAGACACACACACACATACACACACATACACACACACATAACACACTCACACATACACATGCATACACACACATACACACATACACATACACACATATACACATACATACACACACGCGTATGCATACACACACATACACACACACACATATAATGGAATATCACTCAGCTACAAAAAAAGAACAAAATAATGAAGTGAGGCCATTTGCAGCAACGTGGCTGGACCTAGAGGTTGTCATACTGAGTGAAAAGAGTCAGACACACAAGGACAGATGTCATATGATATCCCTTATATGCGAAATCTGAAAAGGGGTACAAATGAGCTTAGTTACAAAACAGATGTAGAAATTAAATTTATGGTTACCAGGGAATAAGGGAGGGGGCCTAAACTGGGAGATGGGAGACTAGGATTGACACATAACACTACTATAGATAAAACACATAACTAATAAGAACCTACTGTATAGGACAGGGAACTCTACTCAATATTCTGTAATAGTTGATATGGGAAAAGAATCCAAAAAATGAGTGGCTATATGCATAAGTCATCCACTACGCTGTACCCCTGAAACTAACACAACACGGTAAATCAACTATACCAAAAAAAAATTAGTTTTGGAAACTGCACAAGGTGCCACCACACACCACCAGAATGGCTATCACCAAAGAGTCTACCAGTGACAAATGCTGAAGAGGGTGCGGAGAATAACGAACCGGCTCACACTGTTGGTAGGAACGCCAGTTTGTACAGCTAGTGTGGGAAACAGTATGGAGGCTTCTCAAAAAAATAAATCAATACAAGTAGAGTTGCCATACGATCCTGCAATCCCATTCCTGGGCATATAGTCAGAAAAAACTATAATGTGAAACGATATTTTCACCCCAGTGTTCATAGGGGCACTGTTTACCATAACCAGGACATGAAAGCAAAATAATGTCCATTGACAAGTGACTGGATAAAGAAATGTGTGTGTAATGGAATACTGCTGCTGCTGCTGCTGCTACATCGCTTCAGTTCTCATTAGAAGACGAGTCTTAATGGCTGCTGCTGTTGCTTCTAAGTCGCTTCAGTCGTGTCCGACTCTGTGCGACCCCATGGACTGCAGCCCACCAGGCTCCCCCATCCCTAGGATTCTCCAGGCAAGAACACTGGAGTGGGTTGCCATTTCCTTCTTCAATGCATGAAAGTGAAAAGTGAAAGTGAAGTCACTCAGTCGTGTCCAACTCTTGGTGACCCTATGGACTGCAGCCCACCAGGTTCCTCCGTCCATGGGATTTTCCAGGCGAGAGGACTACTCAGCCATAAAAAAACGAAATAATGTCATTTCTGGCAACATGGATGGACCTACAGATTATTAGAGTAAATATAGTAAGTCAGGAAGAGAAAGATACCATATGGTATCACATCTATGTGGAATCTCAGATCGAAGAAACAAGAGCTACAGTCCACAGACTCCAGAGTGAAATAGTAAGTCAGAAAGAGAAAGATACCATATGATATCACATCTACGTGGAATCTCAGATAGAAGAAACAAGAACTACAGTCCCACAGACCCCAGAGTGAAAAACACAATCACAGAGAGCTAACCACACGATCACAAAGATCACAGCCTTCTGTGACACAATGAAGCTACGAGCCATGCCATGCAGGGCCACCCAAGACGGACGGGTCACGGTGAGAGAGTTCTGACAACACGCGGTCCACTGGAGTAGGCAATGGCAAACCACTCCAGGATTCTGCCTCAAGAATCCCATTAACAGTATGAAAAGGCAAAAAAGATATGACACCAAAAGCTGAGCCCCGCAAGTCAGGAGGGATCCAATATGCTACTGGGGAAGAGTGGAGAAATGATTCCAGACAGAATGAATGAAGAGGCTGGGCCAAAGCGGAAATGACGCTCAGTTGTGGCGGTGTCTGATGAAAGTGAAGTCTGATGCTGTAAACCATATTGCATAGAAACCTGGAATGCAAGGTCCATGAATCAAGGTAAATTGGATGTGGTCCAGCAGGAGATGGCAAGAGTGAACATCAATATTTTAGGAATCAGTGAACTAAAATGGATAAGAAGGGGGGAATTTAATTTATGGCCATTATATCTACTACTGTAGGCAAGAATCCCTTAGAAGAAATGGAGTAGCCCTCAAAGTCAACAGAAAAGTTCAAAATGTAGTACTTGGGTGCAGTCTCAAAAACAAAAGAATAATCTCAGCTCCTTTCCAAGGCAAACACGCAATATCACAGTAATCCAAGTCTCTGCCCCAACCACTAATGCCAAAGAAGTTGACACTGAACGGTTCTATGAAGACCTACAACACCTTCTAGAACTAACACCAAAAAAAGGTATCTTTTCATCATAGGGAATTGGAATTCAAAAGTAGGAAGTCAAGAGCTACCTGGAATAACAGGCAAGTTTGGCCTTGGAGTACAATATGAAACAGGGCAAAGGCTAACAAGATTTTGCCAAGAGAACACACTGGTCATAGCAAACACCCTCTTCCAACAACACAAGAGATGACAGTGCATATGGACATCACTGGATCATCAATAATGAAATCAAACTGATTATATATTCTTTGCAAATGAAGATGGAGAAGCTCTATAAAGTCAGCAAAAACAAGACCTACAGCTGACTATGGCTCAAATAATGAACGCCTATTTCAAAATTCAGGCTTAAATTGAAGAAAGTAAGGGAAACCACTAGACCATTAAGGTGTGATCTAAATCAAATCCCTTATGATTACACAGTAGAGGTGACAAATAGATGTAAGGGATTAGATCTGATAGACAGAATGTCTGAAGAACCATGGATGGAGGCTCATGTACAGGAGGTGGTGACTAAAGCCATCCTCAAGAAAGAGAAATACAGGAAGGCAAGTGGTTAACTGAGGAGGCCTTACAAATAGCTGAGAAAAGAAGAGAAAGGCAAAGGAGAAAAGGAAAGACATACCCAACTGAATGCAGAGTTCCAAAGATAGAAAGCCTTAATAAACAAACAAGGTGAAGAAATAGAGGAAAACAATAAAATGGGAAAGGCTAGAGATCACTTCAAGAAAACTGGCGATACCAAGGGACCATTGCAAGCAAAGATGGGCACAATAAAGGACAGAAACAGCAAGGACCTAACAGAAGCAGTAGAGGTCAAGAAAAGGTGGCAAGAATACACAGAGAAACTGTATAAAAAAGATCTTAATGACTTGAATAACCATGACAGTGTGGTCATTAACCTACAGGCAGACACCCTGGAATTTGAAGTCAGGTGGGCCTTAGGAAGCACCACAACAAACAAATCTAGTGGAGGTGATGGAATTTCAGCTGAGCTACTTCAGATCCTAAAAGACAATGCTGTGAAAGTGCTGCACTCAGTATGCAAGCAAATTTGGAAAACTAAGCAATGGCCACAGGACTGGGAAAGTTCAGTTTTCATTTCAATCTCAAAGAAAGGCAATACCAAGGAATGTTCAAAGTACCATACAACTGCATTCATTTCACATGCTAACAAGGTAATGTTCAAAATCCTTCAAGCTAGGCTTCAACACTATGTGAACTGAGAACTTCCAGGTGTATAAGCTGGATTTAGAAAAGGCAGAGGAACCAGAAATCAAAGTGCCAACATCCACTGGATCATAGAAAAAGAACCACTCCAGGAAAACATCTACTGCTTTACTGACTACACTAAAGCCTTTGTGTAGATCACAAAAGAACTGTGGAAAATTCTTAAAAGAGATGGGAATACCAGACTGCCTTGCCTGTCTCCTGAGAAACCTGTATATAGGTCTGAGGTCCTTTACACTCAGACACTCAGGTCTTCGTCTCAACTCTGGGCCTCTGATGGGCCATTGACACGACCAGTCCCTCCACATCTCCTCTCTAGAGGATAAGGAACTTTCATTTCCTCACACCCCGTGCATACCCAGGAACTGAGAAGGCCGCCTACGCCATCCCTTCACCATGCCTGTGCTCTCTCCCTTGCCATATAGGTGAGACGTTCTCTGAATTTTCAGTCTCCCCTGAGCTCGCTTCTACTTGACCCTCTGACGTGGTCAGATTCTTCCACACACGCATGCACGTTTCTACCACAGACGCTGGGCTCCACTCCCAAGAGGAGAAAAATGAGGGCATGAAAACCTAACCTCCTGACCACATCTCTCTCTCTCTCTCTATCTCTCTCTTTTTTCTCTTCCTAAATCTACATGTTCAGAAAAGGAGAGTATCCTACATATATTTTTCCCAAGCAAACACTTCTTCATTTTATCTATTGATAACTCCTTCCCAGGAGACATGAAACCTCAGTTCCCAGCCTCAATAATAGAAGAGGTGTCTTCTCTACACTAAAAGATCATATAATCTGAACATCCCAGGTATGGCTCTTCATATGAATGTCATAAAACTACTAGGAAAAAAGTCCATTTTGGCTTAATACCATGAAAATATCATTCCTGTTACAACATGGAATATTACAGTTTTCTCATCTTTAAATGGAAAAGTGAGCAGAAAGGGACCTGCTTTACCACTGAGTTGTTTCACTCTGGAGACATAATCTGACTGCAATATCTTGGGATCCTATTTTTTAAAGTACAGTGGCAGGCTTTGATCCCTTTGGATGTGGATTTCATATCCTTTGGATATGATCAGAGTGTAAGAGTGAAGACACCTCAGATGGTATTAATAAACACATAATTAGCAGGTGAAATGAAAATCCTTAACAATATGGATTCAAAGAGCATCTTCCTCTTAGTGTTTCTATGTCATTCTGGTAATTCCCAGAACTTCCATGGGGCAAATTTTCTAAAACAGTGAATATTTGCTTATTTTTGTCCTCGTTATCCATCAGTGTTGCCCATTTTTTAAACGAGCAAGATAATTTATATTTTTTAATCAGTTGTCCCCTCTGTACAGCACTAAAAAGCAACAGAAAAACTTCCCATCCCCAAGTCATATGTAAGACTACAGACAATAATGCCAATCTGGAATTGAATAAGAGTCAGTGCGTAGAGTGATCTCTCTAATGGACTCTTGGATTTAAGATACTTATGTCTGACTAAACCCTAGTCTATGTGTAATCAATACATTAACCAATTTTCTGTTGTTTAAAGTCAAGGGCAAAAAAAAAAAAATTAAAACAAGGGCCAATTACTATAAAATAGCGACAATATGTTTATCACAATTTAACCATTAAGACTTGTCTTCTAATGAGAACTTTCAATCATATGAACATCAGTAAAATATGCTTCTGAATAAAAAAGAAAATATGGATATTTCATTATCCATCTTAATTAACCATTATGCCACATCTATGAAACTCTAAAGGAGAAAGCATTTTAAATTCACATAAGCCTTTTAAATCAGTAGAAGACAGGCACTCTACCTATCTTGCTCATCTCTGTATTTCCAACACTAGCATCTGGCACATAAGCATTCTGAATAAGTGAATGAGCCTAGACCAACCCTTTTATTTTACAACTAAGGAAACTGAGACCCAGAGAGGTCATACATTTTTTGCTATCGTCAGTAAGAACAACTAAGAGGCTGCTAAGATGCATCTGTACTCGGCATGAATGTTTCATTAATGTTGCTTATGTTAATGTATATGCCTATGGCTTATCACCTCCATATACATTTTTAGTATTTGCTCTAGTAATTTAGTTTAATATTGACAAGCACACTCAACTGCATTTAGGGTCTTTTTGATAAGTAAGATATAGCTAACTTTTGCTACTGTTTGTTGATAATAAAACAAGAAGAAAAAAGACAACAAGAAGAAATAATGTATATAAAATATTCAGTCAGTTTGGGACATATGGCTTCACTATACCCTAAGCTAAAACTTTTCTTTGGAGTGAAATATGTAAGAGACACTCAGGTGCAATAATATAATTTAAGTAATTCTGCATGTTACATATGGTCCTTTTGAAGAAGACCAAAAATCTTTAAAATTTCATAATATTGAAAAGTAGGTTGTAGCAAGTCTCTGCTACTGCAATTTATATTATTCATTATATATTATTTAGAATTTTTACTATTTATTGAACAGAAATATATTTATTAAAGGAGAAATACATTTTAATGTTGATTATTCCTAGATCCTTCTTCTACATCTTGAAATTTCTACTTAAATTCGTTAATATTTATTGTGTGCCAAGCAGAATTGCCCACCCTGATTGGAATTTTCAGTCTAAAAGGACAAAGGGGAAAAAATTAAAATATGATTGAAAAGTACCATTGTAGATCTCTATATACAATATTTTAAGGGTGAATATTAGAGATTATTAATTCTGCCTGGGAAATCCTTTGAGGTATTTTTTTAGAAGAGGTGATTTTGAGCCAGGCTTCAAGGCATATGGAGGAAGTCATCAGATTAAAGGAAAGAAATAAAGCTCAAGACCTGCTGGGGTCCAGGCCCGGCTGATCCAGGGTATTTGAAGGGGAGACGGCTTCGGCGACTATTTAAATATTCATCAAAGATACAAAGAGTAATAGAATGAGGATAGCTCAGTAGGAAAATTCAGTGGAGAAAAGAGGCTGAGTAGCTTGGTTTATGCGGGAGACCAATAAAACTTCAAGACAAGAAGCTTGCACCACTTAAGTAGGCCGCAGGCGTCCTTCCGTTCTCCCGAAGGAGAGGAGACACTGAGGCCTCCCCGGTCGGATCTTAGAAGCCCAGGCATAATTAGTAAGTATGGCGGGTTCCACGCTCCAGATGGAGACTCAGCCAGAGTGAGAGAGAGAGCGACATGGGGAGACCAGTCTTTCGAGGAACTGATCCCAATTCTTTATTTTCCAGAGTCTGTTTTTATACACCGAGATGTTATACAAAAGTCACGTGGGGACAGCAGTCCTGACTTTTATTAAAGTCAGGTGCTTCATACAAATGTATACAGAGGTCTTAGGGGTGTTACATCATCTTCTGGCCAGGGGGGCCTGCTGACAATTTATGACCCTCTCCTTGTGACAGTGGTCAGTCAACCACAACACTTTTTTCTCCAAGGGTTATTATTCTTAAAACAGACGCCACCCAAATAAAGTTACATTCCTATAGGGTGAGGGTGTAGTGGGTTTTAGTTAAGGAAAGAATTTACTTAGCCTAAGGTCTAAGGTGATTTATATCAAAGGTTAATACTTATTTCTTCTATATTCATTAATGTGTATAAGGGCAGGGGATGTGGAGACTTAGCAGCAAACATTGGCTCAACAAATGAAAAACCCTTCACCAATACAATTTCTAATCAGCCCATTATACTTATACTAATGGTTTTCTAACTTTTCTAAGGAACCTGTTTTTAGAAGGTTTAAAGCATCTCGTGCCTCTCACAGTTGGGAGGCTGTGAGCAATCACATGTGGCCGGACAAGCCTGTCAGGCGGGCTAGAGAACCTTCAGAGGAGTTTGTAGGTTAAAACACTCTTATCGTGCCCAGGAATTATTATTAACTGGAGCTCTAAGTTAACTCCTTCTCCGAAACAGGTGGTGGGAGACAGCCCCCCGTAAAGTCAGAGGTGTAGGGGAGAGCACAAAGTAGTAAAGTAGGCAGGCTCTGGTTATGGGGGTAGATGCTCAAGAATTTCCAGGGGGACTCCTGAGGCTCGATCCCGCATTTGCGTATGTCGAGCCTCCTTCCTCATGACCTTTGTCGTGGGCAGAGTGCCTCACCCGGCCCCCAACAAAGACCTAAGGAAAAATATGCACAATTACACACAAAAAAGTGTAACAGCCGACAAATATAAGGCGCGTCCATTGGTGCTGTGTGAGTAGAACAGGGGACGTGAAGAACGGACACTTCCCCAGCGTGACTCTCAAAAGTAGAGCTGGGCTCAGATTATGAAGGACATGTTGCATCATGAGAAAGAGTTTAACCTCATCTCCCAGGTAATGAAAAGCAATTTCTAAGCGGGAAACTAGTATAATTTGCTTTATAGATTAGAAAGAATAACCAATTGGAATAAGGGAGAGACTGAAGACAGATAATAAGAAGGTTATTTAAACAGGTCAAATTTGATGACAAGAACATTATCAGAAAGAATAGAAAGGAGGGAGCAGATTCTGGATACCTTTGAAGAGTACCTTCTAAAGCCCTTGGCAACTGATTAACTATGGACCTTAAAAAGACCTGAAGTGAAATTCCTCGGCTGAACAACTGAATGGATGCCTGGCAACTTTAACCCAACTGAAATGCACTAAAAAGAGAGTCAGGAGATCATAGCATTTGTAAGACACAACAGCAAGTACTCAAAATTTGAAAACTAAATAATTGATTGGTTTAATTTTCATTCAACTAGTAAATCAATTAACTATTTTCTCATCACAATGAAAAGCCATATGAGGCCGATAAAGGGCCTGTTTAATATTCTGCTCCTGAAAACATCATTAAGACATAGTTTGATATAGACACAAGTGAGACAGAAGACTTTAGCTTCCCTGACTTCTTGTAATGAAACCATGGGGCGTGCAGCTTATTTTCCAATCCTGATGTCATAGTCCATGTAAAGGATACTTGTTCAGCTTCACACTTATCTTTCTCCTCCCCCTCACTCAGTCTAGGGGAGATGGGCTGAATTACCTAACAAGTCACTGAGTTTGGAAACTAGTTAAGTGTTAGTTCAAGTCCTCCAGGAAGTTTATGCAAGATGGGATGAGACACCCAAGAGGTTACTGGAGGAAGTGCCCGTTAAGGATGAGGGGAGAGGAGACAGGGAAGGCAGAGAGAGCCTTCATAATGCAGTGCGGGTCTGACAGCTGCTAAGGAGCGTCAGTAACAGTCTCAGACCACAGTACCATTCCGAGAGTCTGGGCAAGGTCAGCGGGGCCCTCACAAGGAGGCTGCCCACGAAAAAGCCTGAGGAAAGAGTGGCACTAGTCCGCAAGCCCTGCTCAGTCAGCGGTGAGCAGCCCTAGGAGTGGCCGAGCTGGCTCCAGAAAGGGCAGAAAGTGGGGCAGTCAGCCAATCAGGCTCCCAGCCACAGAAAACGCAGGCACCGCATCCGCCGCTCAGCACAGGAGAGACTGAGCATGCGCTGTCTCGCACCTTCCCCCTCCTTTTCTTGGGAACCAGACTCCCCACAAATTCTTAGACACTTTACTGCTCCAGGTCAGGACATAAGATCTACCCTATGGAGGGCAAGGAGTCCTGTGTTTATTTTTCAGGGAGGAAATATCTTTGTAACAGAAAGGAGGATGAATCTTTGGGGACCGACATACACAAGGAGTGATGAAGGCTTCTGGGGTAAGCCATGACCCATGACTTCAGGCTTTTTTGTTTGTTTGTTTACTTTGACCATGTTTAGAAATTATCAACCTTGAAATCTACTACAATTATGCATTTGTTGCTTTGTTTTGCTGTTCCTGCCCTGGCCTGAGAGACTGTGAGCTTCAAGCACAATGGCGTTTTTTCACTTGCCGTTGATCACAGCTTACAGAGGCGCTTTCTTTGGGAGGGCAGTGACATCTGCCCCAGGACTAACACGATGATGGCCGTAACAAAGGCGGGGTTGCGGCTTCATCTAAGGAAGATCTACAGCTGACTCAGGAGGGCTACAACAGGCTCAGGAGGAGGGCTCCTTAGACCACACAGGTATGGCTTCCTAGGCAGCCATGGCTGAGGCAAAGCTCAGCTTTAAGAAGCAGTCTTTTTACACAGAGGCCCTAAAATTGGACAAGAGACAGAACATTTGCTTCTCTTGTGCTTAAAGGATTTAGCTCATGCTAACCCAAGTTTTGCCTATGCTACACTACACTAATGAGTTTCCAGATTTAGATTTTCAATGTCAGGCACAGATAAACAGTACAAAGAAGACAGGCAAAAACTAGAGGCTTTGACTATGGGATGGAAGTGAGAGACTCCCTGAGATTTTCTGTCTGAAAATTTCTGTTCACCATTAAAAGTTTCTGAATTTTGAAAAGCAGCAGCCATGTCTCAAATGCAAGATCTGGAAGAGGACATGGTCCACAGAAGTGGATTTTGCTCCATGCTCAAAATTCTCCAAGTCAGGCTTCAGCAATACATGAACCATGAACTTCCAGATGTTCAAGCTGGTTTTAGAAAAGGCAGAGGAAGCAGAGATCAAATTGCCAACATCTGCTGGATCATGGAAAAAGCAAGAGAGCTCCAGAAAAACATCTATTTCTGCTTTATTGAGTATGCCAAAGCCTTTGACTGTGTGGATCACAATAAACTATGGACAATTCTGAAAGAGATGGGAATACCAGACCACCTGACATGCCTCTTGAGAAACCTATATGCAGGTCAGGAGGCAACAGTTAGAACTGGACATGAAACAACAGACTGGTTCCAAATAGGAAAAGGAGTACATCAAGGCTGTATATTGTCACCCTGCTTATTTAACTTCTATGCAGAGTACATCATGAGAAACGCTGGGCTGGAAGAAGCACAAGCTGGGATCAAGATTGCCGGGAGAAATATCAATAACCTGAGATATGCAGATGACACCACCCTTATGGCAGAAAGTGAAGAGGAACTAAAAAGCCTCTTGATGAAAGAGGAGAGTGAAAAGGTTGGCTTAAAGCTCAACATTCAGAAAACTAAGATCATGGCATCTGGTCCCATCACTTCATGGAAAATAGATGGGGAAACAGTGGAAACAGTGTCAGACTTTATTTTCTGGGGCTCCAAAATCACTGCAGATGGTGACTGCAGCCATGAAATTAAAAGATGCTTACTCCTTGGAAGGAAAGTTATGACCAACCTAGACAGCATATTGAAAAGCAGAGACATTACTTTGCCAACAAAGGTCTGTCTAGTCAAGGTTATGGTTTTTCCAGTGGTCACGTATGGATGTGAGAGTTGGACTGTGAAGAAAGCTGAGCGCCAAAGAATTGATGCTTTTGAACTGTGGTGTTGGAGAAGACCCTTGAGAGTCCCTTGGACTGCAAGGAGATCCAGCCAGTCCATTCTGAAGGAGATCAGCCCTGGGATTTCTTTAGAAGGAATGATGCTAAAGCTGAAACTCCAGTACTTCGGCCACCTCATGTGAAGAGTTGACTCATTGGAAAAGACTCTGATGCTGGAAGGGATTGGGGGCAGGAGGAAAAGGGGACGACAGAGGATGAGATGGCTGGATGACATCACCACCTCAATGGACATGAATTTGAGTGAAATCCAGGAGATCGTGATGGACAGGGAGGCCTGGCATGCTGCGATTCATGGGGTCGCAAAGAGTCGGACACGACTTAGCGACTGAACTGAACTGAACTGAACACTAAAGGAAAAGTTAAACTCTTACTGATTTCTCCCATTTGATTTTACGACTTCTGGACCAATTATCAAGCCTGGCTTCACAGCAAAGCTAGATCAAGAATATTTTCTGTGATAGGCAGTTAAACATATGGCTAATTTATATTTTGGATGAGATAAAACCTGTAGGAGTTTAGAGAAAATAGTTATCAAAGAAAAATCAGGACAAGAGTCATAACATCAGAAAATTATCATTTGGAACATCTACCAATGAAGATCCTTCTTAAGTCATTTATTTCCTAATTGATAAAAATCTCTAGCTTAAAAAAAAAAAACTTTTTATTTTATATTAGGGTATCATGTTCATGCTCAGTCGCTGAGTCATGTCCAACTCTGCAACCCCATGAAATGCAGCCCACCAGCTTCCTCTGTCCATGGGATCTTCCAGGCAAGAATATTGGAGCGGGTTGCCATTTCCTCCTCCAGGGGATCTTCCTGACCAAGGGATCAAACCCATGTCTCCTACATTGGCAGGCAGATTCTTTATCACTGAGCCACCTGGGAAGCCCTGAATTGGGAGATAGCCGATTAATCTGAGAGTTTCAGGTGAACACAGAAGGGACTCAGCCATACATACATGGATACATGTATCCATTCTCCTCCAATCCCCTCCCATCCAGGCTGCCACATAACACTGAGCACAGTTCTATGTGCTATACAGTAGCTCCTTTCTGGTTACCTATTTTAAATACAGCAGTTTTTACGCGTGTAGCTTTTTTTAAAGTCAAAATCTTCCTTTTTCATACTTCCAATGCTAGATTCAGCTTTGTCTTCTGGGAAAGCTTCAAAATTTAGATATTTTGATTTCAGAGATTTTCTGAGGAATAAAGTTTAAACTAAATACATTAACAAAAATGAGAAAAAAAGAATATTTTTTTTCTGTGTTCCTTCACTTACATATCCTTGAGTCAGTGCTGTGGTCTTTGACAAACAACACTTACTTAGACTAGATCTTGAGTTCTGGATTCTGGAAATATTACTTTGCCTTGTATAACTGTTCTAGGAACTAGGGATTGGCTCATTTCACAATTTGTTGTGTCTGCCTAAAGCCGACACTTTCTGATGTGCATTTGGTCTCTTTAAAAAAAAGTGCAGCTCATAAAATAAACATTTGGCATTAAACAAATATAACTTCTGCAACTCTGAAAGACCTACACCCATTGCAGGAGGAAAGAGTCCAGCCTGCAGCTTTTAAAAGAAACCAAACTCTGCCAAGGACTGAGAAATGACTCTAGCTGAGACTGAGCAGAATATTAAGTTAAACAGAATGGATTTTGCACTTAAATTTCTCTGGCATTCTACAACACAAGGGCAACAGAATTTGATTTTGGACTTTATTTCCTTCACGCTTTTTCTTAAACTTGAATTGATGAGCTGGTTCTTTTCTGCCTGCTCTCCAGGTCTCTCTGTATACTTCTTGCCCCAGAGGCGGCGTGGGTGCTTGGCCCTCTGACTCCCCACTGAACTCACCCCCAGGGAGGCACCAGCAGGACAAGAGGGAACTTAGCGCACGTGTTTATCCCCTCTGTTCCTCCCAGGCCGCGGTGAGTTTTTCTCTCTCTGTGTAAGGTGGCCCTCTCCATGCAGCTCCTTTCTCCAGAGTCTGAGGCTCCCCCGCTCCATGGGTCCCTTCAGGCCCAGGGTGGTATCAAGTACCCGCTCCTGATAACCCCAGGAGGCTGTTCATCCTTCTTCACTTCGGACGCCTTGTCTCCACTGCAGTCAACAGTTCTTTTATTAAACCCTTCTCTACTGCCCAGCGTGAGCTGTCATCTGCTTCCTACTAGAAGTTAATGGATACAGCCTGGAAGGGAGTTCAGTGGACAAGTTGTATTTCTCCCTGGGAATCTGGTAATAAGAAGAGGATTGTATTTTATGATTTTTCATTTGCTCTCTTTGAAGAACGTCTGATCGCCCCTTCTGGATATGTGGTTGGATACATTTGGGATGTGAAGTAACATATAAGTGAACTTCAGCCTTCAGTGCAGAGAAGTCTTGGAGGAGGTAATTTAACTGGTTATTGTTTTGTCCTAGAGCCATTTGAGTGTAAAATCTATACTGCCTACAAGTGGCCCCAGTGAGTACTCAAAGGAGCAGTAACCAGTATTCACGGAGCAGCCTCAGGAGAAGGGTCATCCTGAGAGATGCCTGCTCCCCTTTCTGGCTGACAGGGCTATAACTATGGCTGACCAAAGACTTAATAGTTAAGCCCCAGATGTTAAAGAATCTGCCTGCAATGCAGAAGACCCGGGTTCAATCCCTAGGTCAGGAAGATCCCCTGGAGAAGGGAATGGCAACCACTCCAGTATTCTTGCCTAGAGAATCCCATGGACAGAGGAGCCAGGTGGGCTACAGTCCATGGGTTGCACAGAGTCAGACACGACTGAATGACTACCACTTTCACTTCCCAATGGATTAAGGTGCAGAAGCTTAGGCAGTTCTCATGGTGAGAGAAGTTGAATGGCCACTCCCGATGTTCCCCTGGATGCAGAAGGAACCTCATTAGTGAAACGCTGCTGGCCTCTCTCTACCCACAGCCCCCCAGTTCCCGACCCCCTAAATGATGTCACATGACTGGTGAGTCCATGAGAAAGTGGGTATGAAGCCCTTCTTCCGGGCTGTGTGTTCCTTCAGGAAGCCTCTGCCGACAGTGAGCAGGCAGTCCGTTCAGCTCCAGCCACAGACTCCCACCCTTTGGTTTGCGCTGTGTGCGCAGAAGGCTGCCTTAATCCAGGCAGTTATGACTTCCAGAGTTCAGTATGAAGAAACATATTTGTATACAAACACAGGCCATATTCTAAAGTAAAAGCTTTATGTGGATCAGAGATAATATTTGGACTTCCATCTGCCTTGCTCCTTGGAGAACAGAGGTAGTATTTATTTGTCATCCTCCATGATCTCAAAAAAAGTTAAAAGTTTCTCAAACCAAATTCTGTATTTTGCTAACATGATTTCTTGGCATTTATACTAAGTAAATACTAATAAAGTTAATATCATTAACCTACCATCAAAGACTGGCTTTCCCCAGGGGCTCAGTGGTAAAGAATTCTCCGGCCAATGCATGAGATGCAGGTTTGATCCCTGGGTTGGGAAAATCCTCTGGAAGAAGGCTCAGAAACCCACCCCAATATTCTTGCCTGAAGAATTCCATGGACAGAGGAGCCTGGTGGGCTACAGTCCATAACAGCATTGAAGAGTTGGATACAACTGAAGTGACTTGGCAGGCATGCACCATCCAAGACTAAGTTGTGATTTCATTATTTGTTTCACAAGAAAGGTAAATGCTATAATTCCCAGCAAAAAGATAAAGCATTAAATTATATAGCAATCAAGGAAAAACCAAAAATAATATATCTGCTATTGTTTGGAAGATTTCAATTTAGTAAGCCAAAATGAGCATGTAATTCTTGAAACACCCACCTTGAAAACTGAATTAAAATAAATGGTGGAATTTTTCACTTAGTGTTACCTCTCCTGAGTCTTCCATCATTTTCTGTTCAGATAAACTACCAACTTTGTTTCTTCTTCTTTGTCCTCATTGTGGAGAATAAAGGTCAAAATCTGAGTGTGCATCTCTGTGGTAACTGTGACTGCTGATGAGGGCGTTGGGGAAGGAGCTGCTGACACCAGGTCAGTTAGAATGACAGAAAAAAGCGTTGCACTGATAAGAGTCAGACCTTCCTTGTTTTGTGTCGTGTCTGATAGCCAGCGGAGCACACAGGGTAAGTGCTGGTTGACAAAGATACGCTATTATGTGAAAACTATCAGAGTTCAAACGAGGAAGATTTCTGCTTGGGAGGAATATTTCTGGGTTAAACAATTGAAGAGCTGCCAGAGCAGGCCACTGGAGGGCCGTCGACAGCCCTGTTGAGAAAAAGACAAGGCTGGTGGGGAACTTCCCAACACGAGTCCCCATGAGCCCAGCACTGGTGCTGGTGATTTTGTGACATGTCTCTCTGGTGGTGGAGTTCACTTCCTGAACAAACCCTTTTTTCAGCAAGGTTTGAGCCAGTCTGCACTTGATACCAAGAACACAAGACTGACTTGTCCCAGGAGGGACAGTAAGTCACAACACAAGCAGTGTGGACCAGAAGAAGAATGCTCTGAGTACACCAACGGACGATGCAGCTCTGCCAGGAGAACCCAGAGATTCATGGGAAGTTGTTCTACTCATAAACTACATCTTGCGAGGAAAGATGACTCATTGGAAAAGACCCTGATACTGGGTAAGATTGAAGGCAAAAGGAAAAGGGGGCGGCAGAGGACGAGGTTATACTGTATCGCCAACTCAATGGACATGAATGTGAGCAAACTCTGGGAGATGGTGATGAACAGGGGAGCCTGGCATGCTGCAGTCCATGGGGTCGGTCTCAGAGTCACACCCAACTTAGAGACTGAAAGAGAACAACATGGAAAAACCAATGTTTGAGGAAGGAAGGGGTATTTCACAAATGAGGAGTGTTCTGCATTACTGCATCACCCCGTGCTCATCAACCATAAACGTTCATCCAACATCAGCTCAGTGTCAGGAACTTTGCCAGGCAACGGAAATACCTGCTCTCAAGGAACAGTCAAGTTGAGGATACAGAACATATTTATGAAGTGTCAAACAACATAATAAAGTAGTAGATAACTACATAACAGGTCAGTCAGTCAGTTAGTTCAGTCACTCAGTCGTGTCTGACTCTGCGACCCCATGGACTGCAACACACCAGGTTTCCCTGTCCTTCACCAACTCCCAGAACTTGCTTAAACTCATGTCCATCATGTCAGTGATGCCATCCAACCATCTCATCCTCTGTCATCCCCTTCTCCTCCTGCTTTCAATTTTTCGCAGCATCAGGGTCTTTTCAAATGAGTCAGTTCTTCACATCTTCACAGTTCTTCACATGGTGGCCAAAGTGTTGGAGATTCAGCTTCAACATCAGTCCTTCCAATGAATATTCAGGACTGATTTCCTTTAGGATGGACTGGTTGGATCTCCTTGCAATCCAAGGGACTCTAAAAAGTCTTCTCCAACACCACAGTTGAAAAGTATACAACAGGCAATAATGAAGAAAGCCAAATATCCCAGTTTTAGGGAAATATACCAATATCGGGCTAGTAGAATTATTTTAATAAGAGAATAGAACCAAACCAACATCCTTGAGTACTGGTATGGTTTTTCCAGAAAAAAAAGTTTTCCTGTGTCAATCATACAAAAAGAGGCTAAAGCAGAGAGCTGGGATGGGAAGGGGGCAGTAGGGAACTTGGGTATGAGGGACACTAGTCTCTCTGGGAAGGGGCATCTGATGTACAAAGACGACTGAGAATTCTGGAGTGGTTCTAACGGTGAGGCGTGAGTTGTCCCTGGTCAGAGGACACAGGCTGAGAGCTAGGCAAAGAATGAGGCTATAAGTGGTCAGAGGTGTGAGCAGAGGTTTAGGCAATGACTGTTAGGCATTCTCTAACTTAAACCTCCCTACTCTTCCTTTAACATGGTGCATCAACAAAGCCTAAGCAAGAATTACCAGGGTCTCAGTTGAGTTGAGGATCATTTAAAAAGACCTAGTACAAGCACTGTGGGAAAGAATGACAGGAATGAGGTTAGTTCTTCCCCACCCTGCAAAGGATCAGGAGGGGTAAGGCAGGGAGTCAGGGGGCTGGGCAATGTAGGAGCACCGCATGGAGCGGCTATCTCCTAAGTTATCAGTGGTCAGGAAGGCAGAAGACACCTGAGGATCAAGCTCTGTTCATGAAGAAGACTGAGCAGAAGAAACTGGGGCATTTGGGTCAGAACAGTCGAGAAACAGTATTCTTGGAATGGCCAGAGATAACTAAGGTTCATTGTGTGTGCGTGAGTGCTTAGTCGCTCAGCCGTGTCTGACTCTAAAGGTTCTCTTTAATGAATCTCATTTTCTGTCACAGAAATTTATGGGAGATTTGCCATACCAATTTGCATATAAAGATAGTTTGCTGTGACTTGATAATAACAGATCTGATAACTTAGGGCTGCACTATTCAGAAGGTAACTGTCTGTCTCTTTGCCCAGGTCAGTCCCGATTTATGCCAGTTTTCCCAGCGTAATTATCAGTGGTACGCACTTTCACTATCAAGAGAGTCCCAGCTTGAATAATAAATACTGCAACTTCTCTAACTGAGCACAGCATCAGTGACAAAGAAAAGAAACACGCCGCTTCAGAAGAGCAGACGTCACTGAAGAATGGAGATTGGTTCTGAAATGCATCTTGAAGCAACAGAGAGCTGAAATAAAGGGAAAATGTAACGATTTTCAGGGAAAAAAAAGTGGCATGTGAAAATAATGTCAAATCTGGCATTTTTGCTGATATAATGTATTGAACTCTTTGCACGTGTCATGTATGGTTTTCTGTGATTTTTATGTAAGAACATTTTACTCCCCATAATAACCCTACATAGTAGATACTGTTATTAGTTCTCTTTTAGTGAGACATAGATAGTGTACTTAATTTACCCAAGCTATACGGTGAGAAAGTAGCAGAGCAGGAATCAAATACAGACAACCTGGTCTATCTAAATACACTGCCCATCAGGGAATAATGAGCAGATTTATTTTGGTCAAGTTTTTGATGGGAGAATAGCTGTAGATAAAGTTGGCAAGATGGATTAAAGGGTCTGCAATACCTAGTACAGCATACATCATTCGCTACATGGCACAGACTTAGTGAGGGGTTTTGAGATATTGATTTGGGCAAGTCTTATTTTCAAAAGATTTATCTTTGAGAGAAGCATACAGAAGGAGTCAGAATTAGACTTAAAGGTTGTTTTAATTGTACTGGTTTATAATCTCTAATTCATTATGCTTGCTACCTTTACTCTACACATTGATATAAACGTAGGTGACATTTTTAAGAATTGCCTGCAACTGAGATTTACGGAGAATAAGATTAACAATCAGAATGTAGAAAAAGAAAGTTACCAGGGAGGGAGATACACACAGATATTTGAACATATAAATATTTCTTGTTTAGAGATAGGTATCTATGACAAAGCCCCAAAGCTGAGGGTGAAACCCTGTAGGAGTGGATTAAGTTAAAGATGAAAGGAGGAAGGAACAGTAGGACTATGAAATGAGATCAGTGTTTCAGGAAAGACTGGCATGCTGCTTGCTAGTAAAGTGAGCTCAATGGACAGAAATTTCAGTTCAAAACAAGAAAGAATTTTCAAAGAATCACAACTCCACAAGTGTGATTCTATGGGCATTTGTTCCCAAATTCCTATATTCTAAAAGTTAATCTACTGAATGTCACACAAAAATGGGAAAGAAATGTAACTGACAGAGCATATACATACATACACACACATGCACACACGCGCACGCACACACACACAGAGTAGATAGTAAATGTTTAGTAAAAGAAAGTGCAACATACACAGTACACACACTATAGGTAAGCTGGTGAGAGAGGGACAGAGATTCCTAGGATCCATGCGTGCTCAGTCGCTCTAGCCATGTCCCGCTCTGCAACCCTAGACTGTAGCCCACCAGGATCCTCTGTCCATGTGGATTCTCCAGGCAAGAATACAGGAGCGGGTTGCCAGGCCCTACTTCAGGGGATCTTCCCCACCCAGGGACCAAACCTGCATCTCTCATATCTCCTGCATTGGCAGATGGGTTCTGTACCACTAGCACCACCTGGGAAGCCCTTCATAGGATAGGCAGATATTAACTAGATACATGAACGTCCACGCAAATAGGCAGATAAGTATTATTACATTTTTTAACAAATTTCCCAATTTCCAAAATGTGAGAACCCAATCAAGACTCCAAGAGTGTAAGGGCTATGCCTGAATAATGATTTGCATGGTCCATGTACCAGTAAATGGGAAAAGGAAAATGACTGAAGGCTTTCGTAATTATTCCTAACATCTGGATTTGGACAATTAGCATTTGTTATTGAGGTGAAAATTGGGTACTATTTCACAGTATTAAAAATCTAGTGAGTATTGGAGTTGGGGAGATCATTTTCCCTAAAAGGTAAAAAAACAGTTAGAAGTATTCTTTCATCATGTGAGAAAAATGAATTCATCATGCTTCTTTTATAAGCATCAACATTTGGGGCATCCTACTACATCCAATGTAGTGCTTTTTCATGTACTGGGATTGTGTACGTGTGCATATGTATGATACAAAATGAAAATTATATTTCTGAAAAATTAAATTATATTCATCTCAAATAGTAAACTTAAAATTGTTAAAACTCCTATGAAAGCAACTCAGTTAAAATCATATATATTTTATTTACCCTAATACATATGTGATATATATACATAGTACATATACACATAGAGTCTCACCTCCTTTGCCTAGGTAGCTTATATCTCTTAGTAGCCCAAAGGAAAATTCCAGTACAGAACCAGACACTTGTCTTCTAATGGTAATATAAATATTATAATATAATATATATTATATATAATATACTCAAAGTAATATAAATATTACTTTAAAAATGGATTCTGCAGCAGAACAGGAATAAAAATATGTTCATTTTAAATCATTTATTTCAGTAGAAAGACAACTAAAGTTTTTTATTTATATTTTTAGCTTATGTAATGAAGTCATTATCTCCAGACAATAATTCTTCTGTCCAATTGCTTGAAACCACTGTCATAATAATTTGATTTAGATTGGAAAGAAACAGTCATAGCCACTTCTCAATTAAGAGACATTTCATTTTCCAATACCTCCATTTTCTTCATTTCTTCTAAAACTCATTATAAACTAAATTATTTCATTCAGACCAGGCAATTTCTGAAAACACAATCAAGGGTTACAGTATAAAATGAATTTTTAATTTTTTAGTTTATCTTTTTCTAGGGAACATTGTACATTAACAGGTAGAAGCTCCAGCTTTTGAAAATATTTCCCTAGGGCAGTACATTTGCAGTGAAAAACAATATTCAGGAAAACTATAATTTTTCTCCAGGATTAGCATAATATAGCACCATTAAAACATGCTTTGTAAGACACGAATGTTGTCAAGAAACAGTGATTGGTGTATGATCAAAGAGAGCAATTAAAAGGAAGTTAAAAAAAACAATCCCAGGTGTGTGGATTTTTAAAGTCAGGAAAATAAAAATGTATTCTTCATATGCCTATGCATGTGTATGTATGTGTGTTTAAGCTATAAGTTCTGAAGAAATGCTACTCCCTGAAAATTTAGTAATCAAGCAGGACTTTATAACACCATGTGGAAGGGCCAAAATAGAGCTTATATATTATAAATTTTTTTCCTTTCCTTTATCAAGTTTTTATTTAAAATATATTAAATTAAAATAATAAATATACAATAATATATTAATAAAATATATTGTTTTGTTATATAATTAAATTATTATATTATTTATATAATAAATATAAATTAAAATATATTAAAAACTTAATAAAGGAAAGGAAAAAAATTTAACTATAATTCTTAGCTCCAAGAATTTCACCACTTTACATATGCAGTTAAGTCATTAAATCTTTTCAACAGTTCAGTAAGGAAGGTTGTTATCACTGCCTTTATTTTATGGATGAAGAAAGTGAAGCTGAAAAGAAAAAAAAGGAACAAATTACCCAAGATCATACAAATTGTGGCAAAGTAAAAATTTCAAACCAGATATCAATTCAAAATCCTTCTCTTACTGACATGAGGATTCTTTAATGTACTATACTATAATTTACCTAGATAAAGTACAACAAAGTCAGCACTGAAAAGACATAAGAAAATATTGATAGCCATTTAAGAGAGTAATGTGCTGCTGTTGCTAAGTCGCTTCAGTCGTGTCCAACTCTGTGCGACTCCATAGACGGCAGCCCACCAGGCTCCCCCGTCCCTGGGATTCTCCAGGCAAGAACACTGGAGTGGGTTGCCAATTCCTTCTCCAATGCATGAAAATGAAAGGTGAAAGTGAAAGTGAAGTCGTGTCTGACTCTTAGCAACCCCATGGACTGCAGCCTACCAGGCTCCTCTGTCCATGGGATTCTCCAGGCAAGAGTACTGGAGTGGGTTGCCATTGCCTTCTCCGAGTAATGTGCTAGTAGCTATCAAAATTTTAAACATAAAAAAAGTTTATCCTTTTACCCAGTAATTCACTTTTAGGGAATTTCATTCATAAAACTGTGCCTACACCACAAAATTGTACATAACAATGTAAGATTATGGTGATTCTACACATACATACATAAAAAGATCTCTAAGATGTATCTTTAAGAGTAAAAGAAAAATAGAATATTACAAGTAACATGGTCTTATTTATGAGTTATATTAAATTACAAATAGAATATTGATAGATAAATTGATAGACATATTGAGAAAGAGACCTTCTTACCATCCAAAGATCTTGCAACCTGATTTACCTTTATTCCTAGAAAAGAGCCCACATTACATTTCGAAAACCAAGAATTAAAATGTTTCCCTCACGGGTCTATTGGAGCTTCAGGACTGAATCCACGACTACTATATTCACTGTAAAATACATCTGACATTTACCATTTTAGAGCACTTTCGCTCAGTTCTCACAATATCCATAATCAAAGTATCCCAGAGCAGACAAAAGCCATGTTATACTATTCTGCCATTTTATGCTAATATAAACTCATATTTATTCATTTGACAAGCATTTATGGATGGTTTACTATGAGCCTACTCCTCATAATATGTGTTGTCAGGGTAGAAAGATGAATCAGATTGGACAAAGATCCTACACTGAATAAAATGAGCAACCAGAGTGTATGTGTTGGGAGAAGCAGTGAGTTACATGATACATGCACAAAGAACGTAATTTAAGGAAAAAGGGAATAGATGACATCAAAAAGGCACCAAAACATACAAACTACGGTCTCAATGATGTGCAAATCTCGAAGCCTAGGGGTCTTCTGTAAGAGTCAAAACTCCGAATTCAAGTTGTTCATGTCACTTTCTTTGCTTGTTTATTCACAACAGTTCTTTAAGATGGTACTGATCCCACAACACTCTACTCTGCGATAGAACCAAGGGACAAGCACACAAAGTCAGAGACAAGGGAGTCGGATCTGCTGAGGCGGCTCCACTTACCAACTGTTTGGGAGCATCATCTAAACCCTCCGAGCCTCCGTGTGGTAAACTGGATTTTATAAAAGTGATCGCACCACCACTTCTCTTCAGAACCTTGTCGCTTCTGTACCAAGAGGAGACACCAGTCTCCCTGCCTTGCATCTGGGTGCCCCCATACTCACACAGTCACCTAGGGAGCAGAATGCTGCAAGCTGCACTGCCGCTCCTTTCAAGGCTGCTGATACCAACGACCTCCCTCCGCCCCTCGCCCCTCTCCCTCCATCTCTTTCCATCTCGTCCTCCCTCTCCACTCCTAACGCTCACCCCTGAAATGCACCCACCACGCTCACAGTCCTCAGCATCCATCAGCACCAACTACTCAACTCGTCAGTGGACGAGCCTTCACATGACCACAGGCTCTGCTTTCCAGGCTTCCAACTGAGGTCTTGGACACTGTGCAATGGAGAGATAAGCCATCCCCATCTGAATTTCGTGTCCACAAATCCATGAGCATAACAAATGGTTGATTGATGTAATCTGTAACAAGGGTAGAGTAACTAGAACACCCAATTTCCTCATCAGAACAAAGTGAGGAGAGAGTGGGGGCAAGAGAGTGGGATGGAATTACGAAATACAAATACATAGTAATATATAAAATAGATAAGCAACAAGGGTATAACGTACAGCACAGAGAAATATACTCACCGATTTTTAATAACTTCAAATGAAATATAATCTATAAAAATATTGAATCACTATGAGGTACACCTGAAGTTAATAACATCAATAAACTATATTTCAATTTAAAAAAAAATTACTGAGACTTGTTTTGAGGCCTAACATGATCTATCCAGGAGACTGGATAGATCCAGTCTCTGTTCCAGTCCTCGATTCCAACATCCATTCCATGTACCCCTGATAGCAGTCTGAAGTTTTTGAGTGGCATATTCTACAGGTATTATGAAACACATCTGATCTAATGTATTGTTTAAGGCCAATGCTTACTGACTGATTTTTTGTCTGGATGATCTATCCACGGATATAAGTGGGCTATTAAAGTCCCCTACTGTTATTACATTACTGCCGATCTCTCCCTTTACATCTAAAGTTACTATTCACTTTACGCGTTTAGGTGCTCCTGTGCTGTGTGGATAAACACTTACCAATACGATATCCATGTCTTGCTCTGACCTCCTTTATCATTATGTAATGGCCTTCTCTGTTTTTGGCTACAGTCTTTCTTTTAAAGCTCAATCTGTTTGATATGAATATTGGTACCCCAACTTTCTTTCCATTTCCATTTCTATGGAGCATCTTTCTCCTTCCCTTCATTCTCAGTCTTTGCGTGCCTCTAGATCTGGAGTGAATCTACTGTAGGCAGCATATCCAATCAGCCACCCTCTGTCTTTTGACTGGAGTGTTTCTCCCATTCACATTGAAGTGCTATTGACAGGTATTGCTTACTGTCATATTGTCAACTGTTGTTAGTTTATATCTGCTCCGTCCTTTTTGTGATCTTCTCCCTTGTAATTGGATAGCTTTCTTTTATGCTGTTTAGGCTCCTTTCTATTTTGTCCGTGTGAACCTATTGCACATTTTGGTTTGTGGTTTAGCACACAGTTCGTATACATCAACCTGTATACAGTGGTTTACTCTAAGCTTGCGTAACTTAAAATGCTTTCTAAAGGCACTACATTTTTAGTTCACCTTCCCACATTTTTATGTCATATCTTTTTATGTCTTTTTAGTTTGTATCTCATGTACTTATTATAGTGGATTTTATGACTTTTGTCTATTAACATTCATACAACCTTTTTAGGTGGCTGAACCACTGCCTTCACTATATATTTGCTGTTACCAGTGAGATTTTTTTTCTTTCATATAGTTTCTTTTTCCAAGTTATGGTTTTTTCTTTCCTGCTTAAAGAATACTCTCTTAAATTTTCTTGTAAGGTCAGTTTAGTGGTTGTGAACCCCTCTAGTCTTTGCCTGTCTAAGAAACTCTCTCTCTCCTTCGATTCTGAATGATACTCTTGGCAGGTAGAATAATCTTGGCTGCAATTTTTTTCCCCTTTTAGCCCTCCCTTCTAGCCCGCCAGTTTTCTGCTGAGAAATCAACTGTTAGCCTTATGGGGGCTCCCTTGTATGGGACTAGCTGTTTTCCTTTGCTGCTTTTAAAACGTTCTCTTTAGCATGTGCCATCTTAATTATGATAGGTATTCATGTGAATCTCTTTGCCTTTATCTGACTTGGGACTTTGTGTAATTCCTCGACCTGGATATTTGTTTCCTTGCCCAGGTTAGAGAAGTTGTCAGTCACTATTTCATCAAACATGCTTTTTGCCCCTTTTTCTTTCCTCTCTTTTTGAGACTCCTATAATGCGAATGTTAGTATGCTTGATGTTGTCTCTGCAGTCCCTTAAACTACTCTCGTTTCTTTTAAGCTCTCTCTTCTTTTTGCTGTTCTCGTTGGGTGCTTTGCAGTACTTTATCTTCTAGATCACTGATCGATTCTTATCATTTTATATGCTGTTTATTCCCTATAGTGTATTTTTTATTTCAATTTTTGCATTTTTCAGCTCTGACTGGTTTTTTCTTTTGTTTTCTAAGTCCCTGTTGACATCTCCTTCTGTGTCTCCATTCTCCTCCAAATTTCAGGAAGCATGTGTATGACTATTACTTTGAACTCTTTATCAGGTAAATTATTTATCTCCATTTCCATAGAATTTCTTCCTGGGGTTTTATCTTGTTCTTCCACAGGGAACATATTTTCTGTCTCCTCATTTTGTCTTTCTCTGTTTCTACGAATTAAGCAAAACAATTACCTCTCCCAGTCTTGACGTGTGTGTGTAGGTGAGCCTCCTATGTAGACCACATGTGTTGGCTGGCACTGAAGTGGGCGCCAGCTGAGGGTGGCGTCCAAGAGTTGCCTTCACAAGACGGCTGGAGCTGGGGCAGGTGCAGACAGGGCGGGGAAGGGTCCGGGGTATGCCACGTGAGGCCCACCTTGGCAGGATGACTGCGGTGGGCACACTAGGGGGAGACCGAAGAGCATGGCACACCAGGGCCCCCTCTGGGGGACAGTGGTAGCTGGTTTGAGCCAGGGCCCGGAGGCACATTGACAGGGCTCTGGTAGACCAGCCCAAACACTTTCCTGCTTACGCTAACAAAGTGGCAGGGGAACACAGGAAAACGGCATTCTGCTCACCAGTGCGTCTCGTCCGCCCAGGAGAGCTCCAGAAGACCCCCACCGACAGGCTGATGCTCCGGTTAGCACCAATGAGTGGACTTCCTGCGTGTACAGTCCTCTCGCCCCGTACCCCAGCGCAGGCAACGCCGACAGGCCGATGCTCCAGAGTTAGCACCCATGAGTGGACTTCCTGCATGTACAGTCCTCTCGCCACGTACCCCAGCCCAGGCAAGTCTGCACATCGGCCCTCCCAGCTATGCCTTCCCCCTGGAGCTACCACGAGGAGGGGTTCCCACTGAGGCTGCGCCTCCACCCCTCCTACCCTCTGGAGGCAGTCTCTCTCTCCTTTGTTGTGCAGAAGCTGTTCAGCTAGTCCTTAGCGCTTCTTCAGGAGAAGCGGCTCTATTAAGTGAGTATAAATTCAATGGGTCCATGGAAGCACGTGAATTCAGGGTCTTCCTACACTGCTCTTCTTGAAGTGGAACCTACTCCCTTCCCCCCTGCATTTGTTCTCTACATAGTAACAAAAGTAATTTATAAAAAGTAAATTTGAAAACAAAAAAAGTAATTTGAAACTTCTGCTTTAAAAAGAAAAAGGAGATCTTCTTCCCCTTATTTCTGCCATGAAGTACAACTGAAAACCCTGGAAACTGTACATAAAACAAACATAAGAAGACTCTGAAAAGTGGAGAGAAGGCAAACTAGCTAAGTACATATGACAGAGGAACCAGAGAAGAGTTAACCTGTGTTCTCTTTTAAACTCATATGCCCCAGATTTGGAGGTGAAGAACTGGCAACTCAGAAATGCCAACAGACATATACAAACAAAAAGCCCAAACAGAAGCCACACATCTTTGGGGATCTGAGAGGGATAGATACACTTGGAAATGAGAGGGGAAGCAAGAGTCGGGGGAGAGGGTTTTGTTAGTGAGGAACAGCTGCCTGGGCCGCTGCCTCCCTTTTCTCCTCCTTTCAGTCCCGCTCACCTACTTCTTCCCCCAGACTAGGGTAGTTTACGCTTCAGATCCCCCTGCTACACTTCCAGGCCATCACCTCCCACTCAACTCCACCACTGCCAGACAGGGATCAGACTGTCAGATGAAATCTGGGAACAGGAATGAAGGAAACGAGAAACGGACAGACAGTGAGATGCCAAATTAACCTCTTAACTTCCAATAAATTCTCAAAGTGTCAGTGAAGAAGGAAAAAGAGAGGAAGCTCTACCAAAATGGAGTGCCAATTCATACGTCAGTACACATCATGAACACTCATTAAGAGCTGCAGACTCTTTACTACCACGTTCAATTAAATGGGGAAGATTTTTACGGAAGACATGAACATGTGAGAATCAGCTGAAGGAAGGAGAATTCAGTGAGTTGCTGGGATGTAAGAAAGAAACTTAGGAAAAACTGCGAAGGTGTCAACATAATGATTGAACCAAAAAGGAAATTTAGTATACAACTACTGTTATATAAATATATTAAAATATAAGTAAAGTGTCATTTTTAAGGTCCAAATCAGTGTTGAAACTGAGCATACTAGGAAGCAGCTGAAACCTTGAAACGAGCGTTTTACATATAAATCCATTAGTGTTGTACGCAATATACTAATGAATCACTCTAGGCTTTTTGAATTCCCGATAAATATTTTTGGATAAAATTTTCTAATGTTAAAAGCAAACTGTATATATCAGAAACCATATCAAGTGACTTGCACATAACATATATTAATATATATTAAATACCTTTTGTTTTGCTATCCAGCGATTCCTTTTAAAGCTGCTTATAATTTTTTGCTCAGCATATATATTTATAACTGTGAAATGCTAAATATTACCACAAGGTGGCTCTTCTTATATTCTAAATTAACTGTATCATGTAAGTAGCACTGAAAAAACAATTTCCATAGAGATTATATTATCTCTTATATGTTCTTTTAAAATGAATACTATTGAAATAAGGCCAGTCTGGGAAAGGAGAAAAATATAATATATTCAACTACATACTCTTTCAATGATTTTGGTGTGTTCATGGTGGAGGAGAGAGGGCAACTGACTTGAAAATCCATGATTTAACCTTTCTCACTTGTACATTTCCAAGAGTGTATTTCCAATTCAATGTTGGGTATAGGAAACAAAATGTCAGATATGAAATAATTTACTTGAGGAATGTCTTAACTAACATTTGAGAGAAGCCCAAATTATCAATACAAAACATTCATCCATGCAACAGTTATATATTGGTTCTGACCACACTCCAGACTCTGCAACAGTCAACGTAACAGAAGGGTTCCGAACACAGAGCCTGGAGCCAGACTATCAAGTTCCACTAGTAGTCTCTCCCACCTCACCATCTGTGTCTCAGAAACACTTAACTGCTTGTACCTGTGTTTACTCACATATGAAGTGGGCCCAGTAACACAAGCTATACAAGCCTCCCTTGGAGCCCAGTCGGTAAAATCTGCAAGCAGCGCAGGAGACGCAGATTTGATCCCTGAGTCGGAAAGATCCTCTGGAGAAGGAAATGGCTCCTACTGGAAGGAAACCCCTCCAGTATTCCTGCCCGGAGAATCCTATGGACAGAGGAGCCTGGCGGGCTACAATCCATGGGCTTGCAAGAGTCAGACACGACTTAGCTACTAAACCACCACTCACCAATACAAGGTTATCATGAGAATCAAATACTCAACATAAGTAAAAAGTATAAAAGAGCACTTTCTAAGTTTAGGTACTTAAGTATTAGCTATAAAATTAGGCACTGTAGTTAATTTAAATCACATCAGCAAATTCCTTGACACTCCTCCCATCAAAATTCTTATTTTCTTTTCTTTAGGTATGCTGCTGCTGCTGCTAAGTCGCTTCAGTCATGTCCAACTCTGTACGACCCCAGAGACGGCAGCCCACCAGGCTCCCCCGTCCCTGGGATTCTCCAGGCAAGAACACTGGAGTGGGTTGCCATCTCCTTCTCCAATGCGTGAAAGTGAAAAGTGAAAGTGAAGTCGCTCAGTCGTGTCCAACTCTTCGTGACCCCATGGACTGCAGCCTACCAGGCTCCTCTGTCCATGGGATTCTCCAGGCAAGAGTACTGGAGTGGGGTGCCATTGCCTTCTCCCCTTTAGGTATGAGCAAGCCTTAATAAGGTATTCCCAACAAGCACGAATGCAAGGTTAGTTTAAGAAAGCAATACAACCTCAGCATGGTCCACTCTTTCTTAGGATGCTCACCCTTGGAAGCCAGATGCCATATTGTAAGGAAACAAGGAACAAGACCCAAGGAAAGTCCAGGTGGAGGTGTCCTGGGCAAGAGCCCCAACTAAGGTTCCAGGCAACAATGAGCATCAGCTGGCAGATGTGTGTGAAGGAGCCCACAGGTGACCCCAGTCCCACCTTCAAGCTGCCCTGGGCGTTGCTCAGTAGAACAGAGCCAACCTGTCTTTCCCAAGCCACGCCTGCTCCCTTTGCAGAGGCATGAGCAAAATAAACGCTGTCGCTTTAAGCCACTACATGTGCATGTTTAGGCACTCACTAATAGATAACCAGGACAGGCACTGAACCCATAAACAAGAAGACACAGCTTCTTCCTTCAAAGAGGAGTACAGTGAGTACACAGGGACAGTGTGACCTACTAAGAAAAGGTGTGGACTTCGGAGTCATAGTCCAAAGTCTTAATCCTGTTTACTGCCAAACACCTCCCTGAGCTCTGCTTTTTCACCTGGAAAATCAAGGTAAATAACAACCCTTGCCTTCAAAGGATTGCTCTATACCCTAGCAAATCACCCCCCTGCCTTGAGTCTTACCTCTCTATTTCTTCCAGATGCCAGAGACAGAGGAATCCACCTGAAATGCAGATGTGATCCTGGGACCTTCTCTCTGTCTGCCCACTGCCCACTCCCAAGAGGAAACTTCTGTTTCTCAGCCTTGCTTTCAGGGCCCTCTGAGACCTGGTCTTCCACCTTCTTGGCCCGGAAAACCCAAAACCAAACCACATAATGAGTCTTGTGAGCAAGCCACTACCTCTGAGCATTAGACCCTGTACTTCAAACAACACAGCAGACGTGGGAAGAGTCCTTTGATTGGTAATGCTGAGGCATGCTCTGTACCCTAGCTGGAATGAGGCTGAGAAAGCAGGGATACGGCAGTCTAGAATTTGAGAGTGGGAAGTGGGCTCTGGCCTCTCACAGGGCAGGAATTCCCCAGATGCAGAAAGACACTCAGAGAGTTGGCATCCGATGAAGTCCACTGCAGAACTGTTACAGGAGCTTCAACCAGCTCAGCCACCCACGTGGATGACACTCCCTGGGGAAAAGAGGAGAACCTGAACAAAGCTCAAAGGGGGTGCCCAACTAACTCTGCAACACTTGGGGATTTAGGCAAAAGTGAAAGTTCTCCGTTTCAGCTGGCAGCAGACTGCTGCTCGGTGGGTCTCCTGTTCAGCGGGGCAGGGAGCCCTACGGGAAGTCCTCCAGCTGGCGTCTGTGTGAGAGCTTGGCTCAAGTGGCACCGAGTGTCTCACCTCTGTTCATGGAAAGGCTACTGTGGAGCTGTCGCTACAAGCAGGATTCTGCTGTTGGCAAAGCAGGGACAGCGGCTCACCCAGCCCTGAAGGGAGTAATAACCGAAACAGAGTCCCTGGCGCACAGAAGATGTCTCTCGGGGAGTTTAAGGATGAGCAGAAAAGGGAAAATTGACACGAGACTAGAATTCCTTAAAATGAAGTGGGAGCTTGAAACTAGCAAGACTGGGATATTAGTGTTAAAATCCAACATGTCAGAAACACATGGATCACATATGCAACTGCAGAAACATCTGGCATCTTACTTCTGGGACCAGAGCTCTTAGGAAAAGGAAGAAAGAGCGCTCCGGCTAAGTGGTTTCCTTTTTCCTCCTACAGAACACGTGAGGCAGCCTTCCTAGAATGCTCTGCCTACATCCTCAGGTTTGTAAAGTTGTTTTCTTCTAGACGTCCAAATCTCAGCAATCAAGACACATGTTGAGAGGGGTCTGCTTCGATGCCTCAGTGGATAACTGCTGCGCCTTCCCCTGCCCCAGCGACTCTGATCATATGACTCATTCTATTGTCTTCAAAGAATATAAACCTAGATAAATTCTTAACACTTATTTCTTGTTACGTTTATTGTCCATCCCCACGTAAACATTTACCAAACGTGGACTCCATGAGAAGAGTGGTTCTTGATAACTTATGTTGTTCCTGATAAATTCCTAGAGGCTTAGAACAATAACTGGAGCGTACAGAAGGCGGGCAACAAAGCCCTGTCAAATGAAGAGGAGGGTGGGCTCCTCAGAGTTAAGGCTATTCAGTATCACACAAACATTAAAACTGCAGGTCTGTCTTTATTTCAATTCAAACAACTGTCTCTCATTATTAAAAAATCTCTGTATAAAATCCTCTACACCTTTTCTGCCTAGGATATTCCTCTTCCCAACTGCACCCCCTCCCCCAATTCCTATCCAGACACATACTCTACATGCTTAATTCCTTCCCAATCCTTCTGGTCCATCCAATCTTTCACAAAGGATGAGAGAAGCCAGGGCTCAGAACCAACATAAACAGCAAATGAGAACAGGAGGGCATCTGAGGACAGGAGAGGCACAGGAGAACGTCAGTCTACCAAGACAGATCACCCAGGAGCCAAACCCAGGATGCGTGAATTATACTACAGCTGGGTAAGAGTCAAAGAGAAAGATAAAAGAAACGAAATCACTCGGGTCAGCTCCCATAGTGTTAAATGAAGTGGGACCCCATGCGTTTCTGGAACTAAGTCTAAAGACTTCACTTTCAATCTCTGTCTTGCCAAGGATGGCCTTCTGAGGGGCGAGGCTTCATCCCATGAGATGACAGAGAGAGGATGGTGGAGGAGAAATCTGAGCATGGGCTTCAGAGACAGACAGAATCGGGCTTGAGTCCTTTAACCTTTCCAAACAAGGCTGTTCTTGTGGCTTAACTGCTGAGTCGTGTCTGACTCTTTGCAACCCATGGACTGTAGCCCACCAAGCTCCTCTGTCCATGGGACTTCCCAGGCAAGAATGCTGGAATGGGTTGCCATTTCCTTCTCCTCCAAACAAGATAAACTCTCAGAGAATAACTTTTCATATATAAAGAGCTGCTATTTGGCCTCTTAGAGACTCAGTCTGGAAAGAATCAATCATAACAACACTATCTGACTCATGGGATTATTTTGAGGGTTAAATAAGTTAATGTACATAAAATATATAGTGCAGACCTCTGTTCATAGTTAACTACTATTCAGTCATTCATTCAACAAATATCTATATTCATTACTATCAATACTGTCTATCTTCTTAAAGTAGTTGAGCTACCCAGTTGACCCCAGATAATAATATCTATTGTTCATTTTGCCAGGTACTGTGCTAAGCACTTACCAAACAAGATCGATTTTTTTTTTTTCAAAACAACCCTATGAGGAAGGACTATTATCATCACATATTACAGATGAAAAAAAGCTAGAAGTAATCCAAACAAAAGACCATGGATAACCCAGATAATTTAAGCCCTCACTGAAGAGGTTAATACCTCACCTGAAAGATGAGCAGGAATCTTGGTGTCGATGGACCAAAGACTTGCTACTTCTTCCAACACTATAGTTTTTCCTTGAATACATTTTTTCCCTTTTTTGGAAGGATCTCTTGCATGGTGGGATGTTGAAACCTGGAACTAGGACCTCAGAATTCCTTCTCTATGTTTATCCCAGGAATTGCAGTACATCCCAAACTTAATTAAGACAGAGACTTAAAAGAACAATAACACCTGACTCATTGGTCTGTTTAATTTCATAGTTCAGCTTTTTTGCATTTCATTTGATTTTTGCTCTGCCTAATGAACTTGATAGATCTGAACCAGGCTGTGATGTTTGTTTCAGTATCTCCTTAAGGTTTCAAACGATACTCATAAACTCATAAAACATTAGATCTGAAGTGGACCTTGCTGCTGCTGCTGCTAAGTCGCTTCAGTCGTGTCCGACTCTGTGCAACCCCATAGACGGCAGCCCACCAGGCTCTCCCGTCCCTGGGATTCTCCAGGCAAGAACACTGGAGTGGGTTGCCATTGGAGATATCTATCTAATGCAGTGATTGACAAATTACTCTGGGCAAATGAAGGGATCCTTTCTCTCTAAGCAGAGTTGTTTCACTTTGGTTCACAGACTAAATTTCCCTTTTATGTTTCTTTGAAATCAAATTCCACTGAGAATGTGTGCATGTGTGTTTGCTTGTTTCTATTAAACTACCGAGCTGATCCAGTAAGAAAATTGTAGTCAGCTGCTTTCATTCATGTATTCGATATAGCCACAGCCGATGCTGGAGGTTCTGTAAGCCAGTGAAGAAGAAAAAGATATGGTCTCTGCCTCAAAGAGCACACTTTCTAGTCAGAAAGGCAGGCATACAGCGATAACCACATTCAACGGGGGCAAGGCCATAGTAAAAGCTTGAAAAGGGGACTGTGAGAACATGGTGGAGAGGGAGTCAGGCCAGCCTTTGGAGAGCATGGCACCTAAAACTGAGTCTCAGAAATGGGACAAGAGAAGTAGAATTCCAGGCCAAAGCTGTAGGAAAAGCTAGCAAACAGAAAAATAAAAAGCTTAGAATGGAAGATAATTATTGATAAAGCTGGACTTTGAGATGCATTGCATATGATAGGTACTCAATAAATGGCTGGAAAATTAATTAACTAATTAATTCATCTAGAAGAAATAGACCATAAAAGAGATAAAAGTCATTACTTGAAGGGACTCATGGACCTACTCAAAAATTTAGATTTTATTCTCTAAATCAGGAGTGGAAAATGTGTAAATCTAGAAGAATATTATAGGAAATGTGCACCAGTAAGATGAGCCAGGTATTTTAAAAAGTACTTATTATGGAGACTATACCCAAAGTACCTGCCTTATTCGGGTACTATATAAGGTCAGTATCAGATCAGATCAGATCAGATCAGTCGCTCAGTCGTGTCCGACTCTTTTCGACCCCATGAATCGCAGCACGCCAGGCCTCCCTGTCCATCACCAACTCCCGGAGTTCACCCAGACTCACGTCCATCAAGTCAGTGATGCCATCCAGCCATCTCATCTTCTGTCGTCCCCTTCTCCTCTTGCCCCCAATCCCTCCCAGCATCAGTCTTTTCCAGTGAGTCAACTCTTCGAATGAGGTGGCCAAAGTACTGGAGTTTCAGCTTTAGCATCATTCCTTCCAAAGAAATCCCAGGGCTGATCTCCTTCAGAATGGACTGGTTGGATCTCCTTGCAGTCCAAGGGACTCTCAAGAGTCTTCTCCAACACCACAGCTCAAAAGCATCAATTCTTTGGTGCTCAGCCTTCTTCACAGTCCAACTCTCACATCCATACATGACCACAGGAAAAACCATAGCCTTGACTAGACGGACCTTTGATGGCAAAGTAACGTCTCTGCTTTTGAATATGCTATCTAGGTTGGTCATAACTTTCCTTCCAAGGAGTAAGCGTCTTTTAATTTCATGGCTGCAGTCACCATCTACAGTGATTTTGGAGCCCAGAAAAATAAAGTCTGACACTGTTTCCCCATCTATTTCCCATGAAGTGATGGGACTGGATGCCATGATCTTCGTTTTGATGTCCAATACACAATCCTGGCCCTTATGCTGTACATTTAATGAAAGTCAAAGTGTTAGTTGCTCAGTCATTTCCAACTCTTTGCAGCCCCATGGACTGAAGCCCGCCAGACTTCTCTGTCCATGGGATTCTCCAGGCAAGAATACTGGAGTGGGTTGCTGTTCCCTTCTCCAGGGGATCTTCTCAACCCAGGGATCAAACCCGAGTCTCCTGCATTGCAGGAGGATTCTTTACTGTCTGAGCCACCAAGGAAGTCCTCACAAATAATGCAATGACTGCCTCCACTCATGTACCAAATACAAGGCACTCACAGAGGCTTGTATAAGTGCTTACTTAATTCCATCTGAAGAAAGCAGGAAGGTATTACTAATGAAGTTATACTTGAGATGGACTTGAGGGATGAGTAGGAGCTCGTATCTCTATTTCCAGCTACATTCAAAGGCCCTTCAATTCAATCAGGCTGGTCTCCGCAGTGTTTCACAACACTCCACACAGTTACACCCTTTCTCGAGTTTTTTACTTTGCCCAGTGTGCTCTGCCTGGTGGCTCAGGCCATAAAGAGTCTGCCCATAATGCAGGGGATCCAGGTTCGACCCCTGGATCAGGATGATCCCCTGGAGAAGCAAATGGCAACCCACCCCAGTATTCTTGCCTGGAGGATCCCATGGATGGAGGAGCCTGGCAGGTTACAGTCCATGGGGTCACAGAGTCAGACACAACTGAGTGACTTCACTTTCATTTTCGTTTTTTGCCCTGCCTGCATCCTTTACTTATTCAATTCCTAGCACACTTTAAGCCCAATGTAGGTCCTCCTCGTGCACAAAATCCATGAAGACTTCCCAGGCATCAAATGTTAACTGAGAACGTACCAGGGGCAAGACACTATGGGAAGGATGACAGACATTTAGGACCCAAGTGCAGAAGTGCTCAGAAAAGGGCATCTTACTATCCCGGATAAGAAGCTTATCAGTTTGAGAACCAAGAGTTCATGGGCAATGGAAATGATTACAAGCAGATCTTTTAGCTTCTGTTTTCCTTTCAGTTTTTGAGGAAATGAAAGAGTAATTTTAGAGTCGTTTTAGAGTCTCGGCTCTAAAATGGAGACTTATCTTCAAGATCATTATGGTCCCTTTCAGTTCGAAGACTAACTGTGATTTTGTGAAGCAATTTGGTCTCTTTGTTATATTTCCAGGAGGATTTCCACACATGCTTTCAAAGTCTTTCTTATGTAATAGGAGTAGAAAGATCACAAATCCATGCTAGTAGTATGAAAGGCTCTTCTCTGTGCCATTATAAGTGCCATGTAATTCCTACCCTGGATTTAGGATATTCCACAGGTCACAAATTCACTGTAATAAAGTTGGCTATCATTTTGCTCCATTGCTACTTTGGTCACCTCCTGTCACTCTAAGAACAGAGTACCTATAGTTCCTTTTCTGAACTTTTAAAATTTCATGACAGGGAGAAAACAGAGGGCAGGTGGAGTTCAGATCCTGACTATTAAGATTATAGAAACACTGCCTATGGAAAACAAGGAATCCATAAAATTATACCAAAGTAAGACTGCAGCCATGAAACCACAAGACAATTGCTTCTTGGCAGGAAAGTGATGACAAACCTAGACAGTGTGTAGAAAAGCAGAGACGTTACTCTGCCAACAAAGGTCCATATAGTCAAGGATATGGTCGCCCCAGTGGTCATGTATGGTTAAGAGCTGGACCGTAAAGAAGGCAGAAAACCAAAGAATTGATGCCTTCGAACTGTGATGCTGGAGAAGACTGCTGAAAGTCCCTTGAACAGCAAGGAGATCAAGCCAGTCAATCTTAAGGGAGATCAACCCTGAATATTCACTGGAAGGACTGATGCTGAAGCTGAAGCTCCAGGATTTGGGTCATCTGATGTGAACAGACGACTCACTGGAAAAGTCCCTGATTCTGGGAAAGATTGAGGACAGAAGAAGAGGGCATCAGAGGATGAGATAGCTGGATGGCATCACTGATACAATGAACATGAATTTGGGCAAACTCCAGGAGATGGTGACGGACAGGGAAGCCTGGTATGTTGCAGTCCAAGAAGCCCCAAGGAGTCTGACACAACTGGGAGACTGAACAACAACAACAATAATTGGAAAAGAGTCATTTTATGTTATTTCAGTTATTTCAAATCATTGATAAGGGATTGCTTGTATTTTATCAACTTTCACTTTGCGCATTCAGTTTGTCTCATTTCAATGTGCCATATTAGTTGTACTCTCAGTTATAAGCAAAATAACCAACTCAGGTTAGATTTAAGTAAAAAGCAAATCTACTGGAAGAACATTAAGGTACTCATGAACTCCAAAAAAAGTGGATAATGGGGAAGAACCAAACCAACTCCAGGGACCTCAGCCATGGGACTTTATGGACCTTCACACAAAACTTCCTTAATCTGCCTGTAGCTCCTGTGACTTCCAGGCTGTATGCTCACCTTCCCACAAGACAGTAGGAGAGAGCATCGTTTGGACAGAACTGGGTCAAAAGTCCTGTTCAGACAGAATCAGCTATGACAAAACAACTTCTGTTATAAGAGTGGCATATTATGAACATGACCACGAGGACCCATCCTTGTAGAAGAGGGACAAACTTCACAGAAGGGGGAAATGTTGGGATCTGAGAAGCTACGCCTGTTGCACGTACCTTATTCTGCTGTGTTTTTTTTACATTCATTCTCCCTCCTCCTTAAACCCTCTACCCCTATGTACCAATATCTACATATCACTGTATAAAATCATACCTTGAGCGGGCTCCATATGTCCTGCTACGTGTATACGTTTTATACAAAATTAAAATGATGAAAGGGCAGAAAAAATGGTCTTCTGTTACTTTAAAAATTAAAATGAATGCAATTCAATTTGACTGTGTGCACTGTATAAAGTCATCATAGCTCAAATAAAATATTCCATACACAGAGACTAGCCCATTAGATGCTATCTGTGTTAATATAACTTTTATTTTGACAATCGCAGATATTCTTTCTTGATTGTTAAGGATGTCCTGGAGCTCAGAAGTAAACCCATATGCATATGGCCAATTAATTTATAACAAAGGAGCCAAGAATAGTGTTAGTGTTGTTTTTCAGTCACTAAGTCATGTCCAACTCTTTGTGACCCCATGGACTGCAGTACATCGGGCTCCTCTGTCTCCACTATCTCCCAGAGTTCACTCAAATCCATTGACTCAGTGATGCTGTCTAACCATGGATTCCTCTGTCACCCCTTTTCCATTTGCCTTTAGTCTTTCCCAGCATCAGGATCTTTTCCAGTGCATCAGCTCTTCACGTCAGGTGGCCAGAGAATTGACTTAAAGCTTCAGCTTCAGCATCAGTCCTTCCACTGAATATTCAGGGTTGATTTCCTTTAGAGTTGACTGGTTTGATCTCCTTGCAGTCCAAGGGACTCTCAAGAGTTTTCCCCAGAACAATTCAAAAATATCAATTCTTCATTCTCAGCCTCCTTTATGGTCCAACTCTTACACCTGTACATGTCTACTGGAAAAATCATAGCTTTGATGATATGGATCTTTATCAGCAAAGTGATGTTTCTGCTTTTTAATATACTGTCTAGGTTTGCCATAGCTTTCCTTTCAAGGACCAAGCATCTTTTAATTTCATGGCTGCAGTCACTGTCCACAGTGATTTTGGAGCCTAAGAAAAAAATCTGTCACTGCTTCCACTTTTTCTCCTTCTATTTGCCATGAATTGATGGGATTGAATGCCATGATCTAAATTTTTTTCATGTTGAGTTTTAAGCTAGCTTTTTCACTCTCCTCTTTCACTTGCATCAAGAAGCTCTTTAGCTCCTCTTCACTTTCTGCCATTAGAGTAGTATCATCTGCGTATCTGAGGTTGTTGATATTTCTTCTGGCAACACTGATTCCAGCTTGTGATTCATCCAGCCCAGAATTTCACATGATGTACTCTGCACAGAAGTTAAATCAGTAGGGTGACAATATAAAACCCTGACATACTCCTTTCCCAACCTGGAACCAGTCAGTTATTCCATGTCCAGTCCTAACTGTTGTTTCTTGACCCACATACAGGTTTCTCAGAAGACAAGCAAGGTGGTCCTGGTACTCTGGTCTGGTATTTCCACAGTTTGTTGTGATCCACACCGTCAAGGGTTTAACATAGTCAATGAAGCAAAAGTAGATATTTTTCTGGAATTCTCTAGACTTACTATGGTGATTGCTTCACAATGAGTACAAATATTAAGTCATTATGCTGCATACTTGAAACTAGTATAATTTATACTGTTAATTGGAATCTCATTAAAATATTTTTAAGAAATGTTCGGTTCATTTTCTAAAAGTAAAATCTAGACATTCATCTATGCCAGATATTCTGGAAGACAAAGGATACATATAGTATGCATGTCCTGTATGCGCCTTTCAATAATTTGTGAAGGAGGTTCTTCTTGGACAATTCCAATGATCTTTTCTAAATCTTTTCTCTATCCCTAACTGAGGTATGTGTATACTTTGCTTCTTGAAAGTTTAATATTCCTTTGCTTCCTGGATATTAGATTATAAGATTTTCCATTTTCAAACTTATCTTTTGCTGCAGTCCTGACAAGTGAGGGAAATATTCCAAAGCTCCTTTTTCTTTTCTACACATTTATTAACTTACAGAACTCAAGGATATATCTGCCACCTCTCAGCCAAGGCTGCCAAGTCTATCCTGAAAACTACCTCATGTTTTAGTCTACCATCTCTACAGAATTCTTTTTTATATTTCAATTTTATTTATTTTTTCCACTGTAGGAGGCAGCATATGGGATCTTAGTTTCTCCACCAGGGATGGAAACTTTGCCTTCTGCACTGGAAGCACAGAGTCTTAACTACTCCACTGCCAGGGAAGTCCCTAGAATTCTCTTTTTATGTCTCATTCACACTGAAAGAGCAATATTATCAATCGAAAACCATCAATATGCCACAAGCCAGATTATCTTCCTATGTTCACTTTAAAATTACAAGTTATCATGTTTTCCCAGTTTGGGGACTATTCCAACGCCTTAGAACTCATTGAATGATTTTTGTATCAAATTGCTCAATTCTAATGATAAATAGGCCTGCAGAGAACATCCGCTGGATCATAGAAAAAGCAAGAGAGTTACAGAAAAACATCTATTTCTGCTTTATTGACTATGCCAAAGCCTTTGACTGTGTGGGTCACAATAAACTGTGGAAAATTCTGAAAGAGATGGGAATACCAGACCACCTGATCTGCCTCTTGAGAAATTTGTATGCAGGTCAGGAAGCAACGGTTAGAACTGGACATGGAACAACAGACTGGTTCCAAATAGGAAAAGGAGTTCTTCAAAGCTGTATATTGTCACCCTGCTTATTTAACTTATATGCAGAGTACATCATGAGAAACACTGGACTGGAAGAAACACAAACTGGAATCAAGATTGCCGGGAGAAATATCAATAACCTCAGATATACAGATGACACCACCCTTATGGCAGAAAGTGAAGAGGAACTCAAAAGCTTCTTGATGAAAGTGAAAGAAGAGAGTGAAAAAGTTGGCTTAAAGCTCAACATTCAGAAAATGAAGATCATGGCATCCGGTCCCACCACTTCATGGCAAATAGATGGGGAAACAGTGGAAAACAGTGTCAGACTTTAGTTTTCTGGGCTCCAAAATCACTACAGATGGTGACTGCAGCCATGAAATTAAAAGACGCTTACTCCTTGGAAGGAAAGTTATGTCCAACCTAGATAGCATATTCAAAAGCAGAGACATCATTTTGCCAACAAAGGTTCGTCTAGTCAAGGCTATGGTTTTTCCTGTGGTCATGTATGGATGTGAGAGTTGGACTGTGAAGAAGGCTGAGCGCCAAAGAATTGATGCTTTTGAACTGTGGTGTTGGAGAAGACTCTTGAGAGTCCCCTTGGACTGCAAGGAGATCCAACCAGTCCATTCTGAAGGAGATCAGCCCTGGGATTTCTTTGGAAGGAATGATGCTAAAGCTGAAACTCCAGTACTTTGGCCACCTCATGTGAAGAGTTGACTCATTGGAAAAGACTCTGATGCTGGGAGGGATTGGGGGCAGGAGGAGAAGGGGACGACAGAGGATGAGATGGCTGGATGGCATCGCTGACTCGATGGACGTGAGTCTGGGTAAACTCCGGGAGTTGGTGATGGACAGGGAGGCCTGGCGTGCTGCGATTCATGGGGTCGAAAAGAGTCGAACACGACTGAGCGACTGATCTGATCTGATCTGATCAAAGAACCATTTTTCTGATAATCTTCAGGTCTTTAGACATGCACGTCTAACAAGCCTGTGTGCTAAGTTGTTTCAGTCCTGCCAACTCTTTGCGACACCATGGACTGTAGCCCACCAACCTCCTCTGTCCATGGGAAGAAGAACACTGGAGTGGGTTGTCATGGCCTCCTCCACGAGACCCAGGAATGGAACCAGGGTCTCCCCACAGGCATGTTCTTTACCATCTAAGACACCAATGAAGCCCCTAACAAGCCTAATACTATATTATTTGAATCAAAATTTCTCTCGAGATAATAAAAAATAAATAAAATTAAAAAAAAAAAAAAAAACACCGCCACACTGAACAACTTCAGGAGTTCTCTGAAATTACTCCTCCTCATTGGAGGAATTACTCCTCCTCCTTGGAGGAATAGTGAGGAACAGTAGGACGAGGAACAGGCTGTAGTGAAGCATCCTGCGCCCCCCTGTTAGAATCAGCTGTCCTCCCCTGAAACGCGGCTCCTTTTGGAAAACAGCCTGTAACCCGGTAGAACCAGCCCCGCAGGGGATGACTACGAGTCCCACGACGCAAAGCGAGCCCCGGCCCACATTGGCCGCAGTTGCTCCCGGGAATTGTAGTCTTCTCATCACCTGTCGTTCAAACCAGGGACCGTAGCCTCCATTTCTCAAAAGTTAACTGATAAAAATAAAGCTATGGGAAAGAAGGTAAAATCCTTACCACAAAACTAGGCTCGACCCAGGCGCCGAGGACCCCTGAGACCACAACTCACGCCCCTGAGGCGGGCGCCCTCCGCGTGACGTCATTTCCGGGAGCGGCGGCAGCCCAGCCCCTCCCTCCTCCTGGCGAGGACCCTGGGCCCGCGGCCCGCGCAGAGGCGGGCGAGGAGCCACTGTTTTCTGGAAGGGGTCACGTGAGTTCTCCGGGCGCTGTGGGTGGAGACGGAAAGCTGCGGTGAGGCAGGGTCGGAGTTAACCCTCCCGGGGCAGCGCGCCCGAGCGGGCTGAGGTAGGGAGCGGGCTGAGGAGGGGATCGCGCTGAGGTACGGAGCGCGCATAGGTGGGGAGCGGGCTGAGGTAGGTAGGAAGCGCGCTGAGGTGGGGAGCGCGGTGAGGTACGGAGCGCGCTGAGGTGGGGAGCGGGTTGAGGTAGGTGGGGAGCGCGGTGAGGTAGGTAGGGAGCGCGCTGAGGTAGGTAGGGAGCGCGCTGAGGTAGGGGGCGCGCTGAGGTGGGGAGCGCGCGGCAGCTGACACCTGCGCCCCAGTGGCGGGCGGGGGGAACTCCCACGGAGGGCCGGGAGTGCGACAGAGCCCGGGCGGCCGCCGGCTCTGCCGCGCGCCGGGGCGGAGGCGGGGGCGTCTTGGGGCCCCCGGGAGTCCGGGAGCGGGGCTCGCCGTCCCGAGCCGAGGGGCCCTGGCCTGCTCAGACCGGACCAGACCGTCCTGGGTAGTCCCGGCTCTGCGCTGCCAGCATGCGCGACCTGTCTCGCTCGCCGAGCTGCTCTGGCCACCTCACCTGCCCGTGGTCCTCCAGAGGACCGAGAGGTTCTTCTCAGAGCAGGTCGAGGCCGCGGCGCGAGTCCCGCTTGCTGTCTTCCCGCCGGGCAGCGCTGAGGGCCTCGCGAGCTCAGAGGCTGTGCGGGTCCGGTGTTCCCTGGCCCTGAGGCCTCAGGTGGTCGAGTGGCCGAGGGCAGGGCGACCCCGCCGGCCGTCAGGAGGCTGAGAGTTCAGGCTGTTATTTACTTCTTTGGGGGGAAGCCGTCGGGCGGAACCGAGGAGCGGTGAATCAGCAGCTCGGGCTTCCCGAGTGCCTGATGATGGGGAAGGGTGCCCAGAGCCACGTGCTGGGTTAGAAATGTCTGCGCGTCTCTCGGACTCTGAGCGGCTTGTCTCTTTACCTTTCTCACCAGTAGAGTTGCGTAGACGTAGTTGGATAGGTAGACCCGTTGTTATGTGCCATTTCCCGGATCTGTAATTTACTGCCATTTCGCAGCCTATGGGAAACCTTTTTTCCTGTATCATTGTGAAATTATGAGACAAGATAAACTCCTCCTTTTGACAGCAGAGCTTATGAAGTATGGGTTTTGAACATTTGTTCAGTACCTGCAGTTTATGGTGTAGCGGAATTAGGGATGGTCTGGAAACTACGAAGAACGTTTAAACTTGTAATCGTTTAATCTTGTTCGATATGTTTAACATTCATTGCGGTTTATTTTGGAGAAGGCAATGGCACCCCACTCCAGTACTCTTGCTTGGAAAATCCCATGGACGGAGGAGCCTGGTAGGCTGCAGTCCATGGGGTCGCTGAGGGTCGGACACGACTGAGCGACTTCACTTTCACTTTTCACTTTCATGCATTGGAGAAGGAAATGGCAACCCACTCCAGTATTCTTGGCTGGAGAATCCCAGGGACAGGGGAGCCTAGTGGGCTTCCGTCTATGGGGTCGCACAGAGTCGGACACGACTGAAGCGACTTAGCAGCAGCAGCAGCAGCAGTTTATTTGATTAATTTAATGTGACCAAGTTTCCCCTCCCCCCAAATCCGTTTGATCCTGGTTTTAATGAACTGTTACTTTAAGAACTGTTTATTATTTACCTTACAAGCTGTCTAAGCTTCTGGTTGACTGTCATTACTCTGGGTAATTTTTTAGTTTCCCTAGTTAAATCGGAAGGAAGTATAAATAATTTTTCTCCCTTTCTTTCCTTCCCTTTACCCTCCACTGCCTGTACGATATTTAGTAGTGTCAGGATCATAATAAAGAGAATAAAGTTTCAGGACCATCTTTATCACTTTTCCTCTTTTCAACTCCTTTATGTCCATGACGTCAGGTTACAATGACCCTTACAGCAATCCATCACGAAGAAAGAGAGGGAAAAAGGATAACATGTAATATTAGGATCAAGAAAAAGAGTGTAGAATACTTCTGCTCTCCTCATCTTGCAAACAGGAGTTCTTAGAGGTGATATTTGTGGATTAAAGAAAGAAGTTTAGGGTGTGTTTTCTTTCTAAACAAAATAATACAGTGTCACAAAATTAAAAGAAATGGATATGAGCATTTTGTTTTCTTTTGGATAATGCTCCTGATCAAATACTAATCTTTCATGTGTTCCTCTCATTTTTAGAGAGTGAATTCCTAAGAAGAAAATAATGCATTGCTTATTACTTGTTCTCTAATTGTTTGGACTCAGAAGTGTGCAAGTTTGTTACAAAAGCCAAAAGAAGATGGCAACTCCTTATGTTCCAGTTCCTATGCCCCTAGGGAACTCTGCTTCCAGTTTTGCAACCACCAGAAACCAAAGAAGTTCTTCTTTTGGGAGTATCTCAACAAGCTCAAATTCTTCCAAAGGCCAGTTAGAAGACTCAAATATGGGTAATTTTAAACAGACCAGGGTATCTGACCAAATGGAAAGCACTTCATCTGTCTGTAGCAGTCCCCTCATTAGGACTAAATTTACAGGTGCAGATTCTTCCATTGAGTATTCTGCTAGACCAAGAGAAAGTGAAGAACAAAGTCCTGAAACAGTGAATATTGAAGATAGACCTTCTACACCTATTATCCTGGGTTATGAGGTGATGGAAGAAAGAGCTAAATTTACTGTGAGTATTGACTTCTGCTATCCATCATTAGATGAAAGATTTATTAACCGGTGCTCTAAACTTGTGTTGAATGATGTTAGCCTATACTTGTAATTTCTTGAACATAAAAGTTAGTTGGTTTATACCCCTTAAGTTGGCATGCTGTTGGTATACTTTTGCTTTACTTGAATGAATTTTTGCAAACCAGACACAGTTGTGAAACCAGCACACAAATCAAGAACAGACCATTACATCATGAAGGCCTCCCCTCATGCTCTGTCAGTCAATACCCACTCTCCTGATGGCCTAGGTTAATTTTGCCTGTTTCTGTACTTCATGTTAGTGGAATTATGGAGTATTTACTCTTGGATATGGTCTCTTCAGCATACGTTTGTAAGATTCATCCTTGATCTTGCATGTAATTGTAGGCAGCTCACTTTTATTACTGATGTTACTCCTTTTTGTGAATATACTACAGCTTATCCGTCCTACTGCTGAAGGGCATTTTAATCATTTCCAGTTTGGGACTTTTACAGATACTGCTGCAAACCTGTTAGTACTTGTCCCTCAGTAAACACATGTACTCACTTCTGTTAAAGTCCTAAGAATAAAGTTTCTGGATCATCTGCCCAGATTTAGAAGATACTGATGAACATTGTACCAGAGTGGCCATACTAAGTTATACTCCTTTAAGCAGTGTATGAGAATTCTAGTTATTCCACATCTTCCCAGTTCAGTTCAGTCACTGAGTCGTGTCCTCTGTGACCCCATGGACCGCAGCACGCCAAGCTTCCCTCCATCACCAACTCCTGGAGCTTACTCAGACTGATGTCCATTGAGTCTGTGATGCCATCCAACCATTTCATCCTCTGACGTCCCCTTCTCCTCCCACCTTCAGAATTCTAGTTATTCCACACCTTCCCAACATGTAGTATTTTTTTTTTCATTTTAGCTTTTCTAGTGAGTAGAATGATACATTGTGGTTTTAATTTGCCTTTAAGACTTTTTTTTTTTTTTTTTTTTTGCCCATTTGAGTATTCTCTTTTCTGAAATGTCTGTTCAAGACTTTTGTTCATTTTTCTTTTGGGAGGTCTTTTCTACTTTGATTTATAGTTTCTTGTGCATTTTGTACATAAGTCCTTTTTCAGAACATGTGTTGTGACTATCATCTCTCACTCTGTGATTTGCCTTCCTTAATGGTTCATTTGATAATCAAGAGTTCTTAGTTTTAATATAGTCCAGCACATTAAATTTTTTTTTACAGTTAGCCCTTTTTAAAATCTGCCTCCTTCCAGGTTACAAGTATGTTGTCCTATGTTTTCTTCTAAGAGCTTTATTGTTGGACCTTTCATAGTTAGAGCTATAAACTGTCTGGAATTGATTTTTGTCCATGGTATGAAGTAAGAGTCAAGACACATTTTTTTCTCCCTAAAATCAGGTTTTTATTGAAAAGACAACTCTATCTCCTTTGCATTTGCTTTGTTGCCTATGTCACAATCAGGTGACCATAAGTGTATGGGTCTGATTCTGTGTTCTATTTCTCCCTTCTTTACTGGTTTCACCCTGTCTTAATTACTAAGGCCCGATGGTAGTCAATACTACCATCTGGTAGCTAAGTACTGTAGCTTTGCTGTTCCTCTTCAGGGTTGTTTTGGCCCTTTGCACTGAGATTGTATTAAATCTATCTAGAGAGAACTGACGTATTTATAGTACCGAGTCTTTGAATCTATGAACCTAAACCATGTCAGTAAGTCTTTAACTTATTTAAATAATACTTAATTAATTTTAAATAATTTTAAATAATATTTTAATAAGTTATTAAATAATATTTTAAATAATAGTTTTCAGGGCAGAAATCTTAACCTCTTTTGCTAAGATTGATTACTGGGTATGGATATTGTTTGATATTCTCTACATCTTTTAATGTTTCTGTTTCTTCATTGCTAGTTTAATCTATTTTGTCCTCATTATATATTACGTATTTATATATCCAATGACCTTGTTAAATCCATGTATAAGCTTGTTCTTTGAAACTGTTTCTTCTTTCTCTTGGATTTTCTGGAAGTAATGATTTCATATTTACTTCAATATTTCATGTTGTATAGTTAATGACAGTACGGAAGGATCTTCTAGGAAAAAGAATATTGAAATTATAAAGAGGCAGTTTTTAGAGTTAAAATATTATAAGACATGATATGGATGGCAAATCGGCATGGATCTGACTTTTTTGTGAGTGATTTTTGGACATTATAATAAATCGGTAGCTCATTTCTGTACGGTGACCTACCTTCTGTATGCAAGAATAAGCATTCACTGAGGTAATATTGTGAAAAGTTTGTATATAAAGTCTTTCAAGACAATACAGAGGAAGAAATAAATGACACATATAAAATCAATCATATTCACCTATTTATTAATTTAGCGTTTTTGGAGTACGAGTTATGTGCCAAGCCCTCTTCCAGGTAATAGTGGTACAGGAGCTCAACTGAACATATGAAAGATAGATAAGCAATTTTATTCTTAATATTAGTTTGTCACATGGTGATAAGTGCTATACAGAAGAATCAAAAGGGGGAAAGAAATAGTTTCTTGAAACCAGAGTTGCAGTTTAAGTGGCACTGCCAGTCATGGCCTCACAGGAAAGATGTAGCACTAGGAGAAAATGACAGGGACAGACAGGGAGGCCTGGCATGCTGCAGTCCCATGGGGTCGCAAAGAGTCGGACACGACTGAGCCACTGAACTGAAGAGAAAATGAGCCATGACAATACCCAGGACGTTGAAAGGGGAGGGAAGGGGCTTCCCAGACAGGTGGTGTAACTGCCGAGACCCTCATGGCTAACAGCAGGATAATCAGTGGGGAGAGATGTAGGAACTGAGGTAACAGCAAGGGAGTGTGACCCCCAGTTCAAATAGAGCACAGAAGCCTTTATAAGGCCTTTAGAGTTTCCCCCATTTTGAGCTGGGAATCTCAAAAAGATTTTAAAAGGGAAAATCAGATGATCTGACTTAAGCTTTTTAAAAGCTCCTTCTGGCTGCTGAATTGAGACTAGATTTTGTGGGAGAAAAAGGAAGGCAGGAGGCGGTTAGGTTCTTGCAGTAATCCATGGGACATATGGTGGTGTGCACCAGGTGAGGGAAGGGGGCCTGAGAAATTGTCAGATTCTGGAGATGTCTTGAAGAGAGAGCCTTTGGATGGGGGAGATGGAGAAAGCAAAAATGATCCCAACGCTTCTCACCTAAACAATGTGAAAAGTAGAGTTGCCATTTAATGAAATGGCAGATTTTGAGGGAAAGACCAGAATTTGTTTTTGCACATGCTAGGTTTGAAACATTTGTTAGACATCAAGTGGAGATGTCAGTTATGTGTGTGTATATATGAGGGTGTACACATGTATATATATTTTATCTCTCTCTATATATATATATTCAGTTCAGTTGCTCAGTCAAGTCCGACTCTTTGCGACCCCATGAATTACAGCACGCCAGGCCTCCCTGTCCATCACCAACTCCTGGAGTTCACTCAAACTCACGTCCATCGAGTTGGTGATGGCATCCAGCCATCTCATCCTCTGTCGTCCCCTTCTCCTCCTGCCCCCAATCCCTCCCAGCATCAGAGTCTTTTCCAATGAGTCAACTCTTCGCATGAGGTGGCCAAAGTACTGGAGTTTCAGCTTTAGCATCATTCCTTCCAAAGAACACCCAGGACCGATTTCCTTTAGAATAGACTGATTGAATCTCCTTGCAGTCCAAGGGACTCTCAAGAGTCTTCTCCAACACCACAGTTCAAAAGCATCAATTCTTTGGCACTCAGCTTTCTTCACAGTCCAACTCTCACATCCATACATGACCACTGGAAAAACCATAGCCTTGACTAGACAGACCTTTGTTGGCAAAGTAATGTCTCTGCTTTTGAATATGCTATCTAGGTTGGACATAACTTTCCTTCCAAGGAGTAAGCGTCTTTTAATTTCATGGCTGCAGTCACCATCTGCAGTGATTTTGGAGCCCCCCCAAAAATAAAGTCTGACACTGTTTCCACTGTTTGCCCATCTGTTTGCCATGAAGTGATGGGACCAGATGCCATGATCTTCGTTTTCTGAATGTTGAGCTTTAAGCCAACTTTTTCACTCTCCTCTTTCACATTCATCAACAGACTTTTTAGTCATATATTCAGTGTTCACTTTAGGGGAGAGGTCTAAGCTAGAGTTACAAGCTTGAGAGTGTTAGATTTGTCAAATAATTTCACCTTGGTATATTTCTTTGAATTGATCTCTTAACTGAAGAAAGTTTAGGAAAAACTGGCAAGGTCTTATATATAGAGAGAGTGTCACGTCTTTGAAAAGTGATTAAAAACAAAAAGTAGGGAGGGGTGGTGAGCAGGTTCCAGAAAGAGTCACGGCATGGACTTCTTTGGTAATGTTTTGTTTCTTCCTCTTTTACTCGGTACATGGTGTGTTTACTCTGTGAGAATCCATTAAGTGGTATACTGAAGTTTTTGTGCTTTTCTGTATATATTTTATGATTAGTGTATGTGTCTACATTTGTTTACTTAAAGCACAGGCTACATAAAACAAGAGTACAAAGTGTAGTATACACTAAGTTTCAAATAAAGGGTAGAGACAATAACTGCTATTAGAATTTAGAGGAAGCAATGATCAGTATTGTACATAGTTTTCATTGAAGTACCACTTAAACAAGTAGATAGGAGAGCTTTCTAGGACAAATAAAGCAAAAATCTATCCTGTGTTTTTCCTAGAGAAAAAAGGAGTGTTTAGAGACCACTGTGAAGGGTAGCAGTTAGAAAAGGCTCATTTTTTTTAAAACAGAAAAAATAAAGTCAATGTGTTTTGTGTACAGTTGAAGTAATTATCATATGAAGTTGACTTTTATCATGCATCAGTTATTCACAGTCAAAAGTATTAAAGTCAGTTTATCCCTTTTTGAATTAGTAACTTCTAAAAAGAATATTGACTAGTTTTCTGTGAGTATGGTTTCAGTGTGTCTGCCCTCTGATGCCCTCTTGCAACACCTATGATCTAACTTGGGTTTCTCTTGCCTTGGGCGTGGGGTATCTTTTCACAGCTGCTCCAGCAAAGCACAGCCATTGCTCCTTACCTTGGACGAGGGGTATCTCCTCACCGCTGCCCTTCCTGACCTTCAACGTGGGATAGCTCCTCTAGGCCCTCCTGCACCCGCGCAGCCACCGCTCCTTAGACGTGGGGTTGGTCCTCCTGGCCGCCACCCCTGGTCTCGGGCGTGGGGTCATGGTGGAGAGATCTGACAGAATGTGGTCCACTGGAGAAGGGAATGGCAAACCACTTCAGTATTCTTGCCTTGAGAACCCCGTGAACAGTATGAAAAGGCAAAATGATAGGGTACTGAAAGAGGAACTCCCCAGGTCAGTAGGTGCCCAATATGCTACTGGAGATCAGTGGAGAAATAACTCCAGAAAGAATGAAGGGGTGGAGCCAAAGCAAAAAGAATACCCAGCTGTGGATATGACTGGTGATAGAAGCAAGGTCCAATGCTATAAGAGCAATATTGCATATTTGGAATATTGCTCAACCTGGAATATCAGGTCCACGAATCAAGGCAAATTGGAAGCGGTCAAACAAGAGATGGCAAGGGTGAATGTCGACATTCTAGGAATCAGTGAACTAAAATGGACTGGAATGGGTGAATTTAACTCAGATGACCATTATATCTACTACTGTGGGCAGGAATCCTGCAGAAGAAATGGAGTAGCCATCATGGTCAACAAAAGAGTCCAAAATGCAGTACTTGGATGCAATTTCAAAAACAACAGAATGATCTCTGTTTGTTTCCAAGGCAAACCATTCAATATCACAGTAATCCAAGTCTGTGCCCCAACGAGTAACGCTGAAGAAGCTGAAGTTGAACAGTTCTATGAAGACCTACAAGACCTTTTCGAACTAACACCCCAAAAAGATGTCCTTTTCATTATAGGGGATTGGAATGCAAAAGTAGGAAGTCAAGAAACACCTGGAGTAACAGGCAAATTTGGCCTTCGAATACGGAATGAAGCAGGACAAAGACTAATAGAGTTTTGCCAAGAAAATGCGCTGGTCATAGCAAACACCCTCTTCCAACAACACAAGAGAAGACTCTACACATGATCATCACCAGATGGTCAACACCAAAATCAGATTGATTATATTCTTTGCAGCCAAAGATGGAGAAGCTCTATACAGTCAACAAAAACAAGACCAGGAGCTGACTGTGGCTCAGATCATGAACTCCTTATTACCAAATTCAGACTGAAATTGAAGAAAGTAGGGAAAACCACTAGACCATTCAGGTATAACCTAAACCAAATCCCTTATGATTATACAGTGGAAGTGAGAAATAGCTTTAAGGGCCTAGATCTGATAGATAGAGTGCCTGATGAACTATGGACTGAGGTTCATGACATGGTACAGGAGACAGGGATCAAGACCATCCCCATGGAAAAGAAATGCAAAAAAGCAAAATGGCTGTCTGGGGAGGCCTTACAAATAGCTGTGAAAAGAAGAGAAGCAAAAAGCAAAGGACAAAAGGAAAGACATAAGCATCTGAATGCAGAGTTCCAAAGAATAGCAAGAAAAGATAAGAAAGCCTTCCTCAGCGATCAATGCAAAGAAATAGAGGAAAACAACAGAATGGGAAAGACTAGGGATCTCTTCAAGAAAATTAGAGATACCAATGGAACATTACATGCAAAGATGGGCTCGATAAAGGACAAAAATGGTATGGACCTAACAAAAGCAGAAGATATGAAGAGAGGTGGCAAGAATACACAGAACTGTACAAAAAAGATCTTCACGACCAAGATAATCACAATGATGGGATCACTGACCTAGAGCCAGACACCCTGGAATGTGAAGTCAAGTGGGCCTTAGAAAGCATCACTACGAACAAAGCTAGTGGAGGTGATGGAATTCCAGTTGAGCTATTCCAAATCCTGAAAGATGATGCTGTGAAAGTGCTGCACTCAATATGCCAGCAAATTTGGAAAACTCAGCAGTGGCCACGGGACTGGAAAAGGTCAGTTTTCATTCCAATCCCAAAGAAAGGCAATGCCAAAGAATGCTCAAACTACTGCACAATTGCACTCATCTCACATGCTAGTAAAGTAATGCTCAAAATTCTCCAAGCCAGGCTTCAGCAATACATGAACCATGAACTTCCAGATGTTCAAGCTGGTTTTAGAAAAGGCAGAGGAACCAGAGATCAAATTGCCAGCATCTGCTGGATCATGGAAAAAGCAAGAGAGTTCCAGAAAAACATCTATTTCTGCTTTATTGACTATGCCAAAGCCTTTGACTGTGTGGATCACAATAAACTGTGGGAAATTCTGAAAGAGATGGGAATACCAGACCACCTGACCTGCCTCTTGAGAAACCTCTATGCAGGTCAGGAAGCAACAGTTAGAACTGGACATGGAACAACAGACTGGTTCCAAATAGGAAAAGGAGTACGTCCAGGCTGTATATTATCACCCTGCTTACTTAACTTATATGCCGAGTACATCATGAGAAATGCTGGGCTGGAAGAAACACAAGCTGGAATCAAGATTGCCAGGAAAAATATCAATAACCTCAGATATACAGATGACACCACCCTTATGGCAGAAAGTGAAGAGGAACTCAAAAGCCTCTTGATGCAAGTGAAAGTGGAGAGTGAAAAAGTTGGCTTAAAGCTCAACATTCAGAAAACGAAGATCATGGCATCTGGTCCCATCACTTCATGGGAAATATGTGGGGAAACAGTGGAAACAGTGTCAGACTTTATATTCTGGGGCTCCAAAATCACTGCAGATGGTGACTGCAGCCATGAAATTAAAAGATGCTTACTCCTTGGAAGGAAAGTTATGTCCAACCTAGATAGCATATTCAAAAGTAGAGACATTACTTTGCCAACAAAGGTCTGTCTAGTCAAGGCTATGGTTTTTCCTGTGGTCATGTATGGATGTGAGAGTTGGAGTGTGAAGAAGGCTGAGCGCCAAAGAATTGATGCTTTTGAACTGTGGTGTTGGAGAAGACTCTTGAGAGTCCCCTTGGACTGCAAGGAGATCCAACCAGTCCATTCTGAAGGAGATCAGCCCTGGGATTTCTTTGGAAGGAATGATGCTAAAGCTGAAACTCCAGTACTTTGGCCACCTGATGCCAAGAGTTGACTCATTGGAAAAGACTCTGATGCTGGGAGGGATTGGGGGCAGGAGGAGAAGGGGACGACAGAGGATGAGATGGCTGGATGACATCACTGACTCGATGGACATGAGTTTGAGTGAATTCCGGGAGTTGGTGATGGACAGGGAGGCCTGGCGTGCTGTAATTCATGGGGTCGCAAAGAGTCGGACACGACTGAGCGACTGAACTGAACTGAACTAAAGAAGAAAATTTACTTTTCATTCCCTGCATGACTATTTTACATCAGGACTTTCTGGATACTTTACAGGGCATCTAAATAATCTCCATCCTCACCTTTATATGTTGCAAAGATAAATTATTTACTTTTTACTTGAAAACTAAAGAATCCAATCTAACCCTTGCTGATTCTCTCCCTTCAAAGGGAGAAGAATCAAATGGTAAGGATGATCAACAATCCCTAACTAATAAATTGTCTCTTGATCATCCACTAGAATTTTGAGTCATACTTGTAATTTAAAATTTCCTTATTTTTAGTGTTAAAAAAAGTAAAAAGAAACTGATGAAATTATATTTAGTAATGTATTTTGTTTAATATATTTAAAGTATGATCATTTCAACATGTAACCAATATATAATATTTTTAATGAAGTATTGTTACATCTTTTTTCATACTAAGTCTTTGAAATCTGGTCTATATTACACTCACAGCATGTTTCAAAGTCACATTTCAAGTATTCTATAGCCACTTGCAGCTAGAGTGCAGCTCTAGAACTACAATTGAAAGTTATTCCACACCTTAACTTGAAGGAAAAAAGTTACTGTTTTTAAGAGAGTTTCACTCATTCAGTAGATAGTTATTGAGTACATTTTGTGTGTCACGTATTTAGCTTAGCTCAAACCACTGTACCAAAAACTACTAGGAGTTGTTTCTCTGAGATTCTGTTGTAAATAGTATTTCTTCGCAATAAACTCTAAAATTATCCTTAGAAAATATAGAATCTAGCTTTCTCTTAAGTACCTTTTAAAATATTGACTTGCTGCAACCAAATTTTTCTATTCAGTAGCCTAGAAAATTGTACATAATTATAGAAATGTAAACTTTCATCTAATACGGATATTTTCTACTTTGTATTTCATCCTTGAAGATTAAAACATCTAATTTATTAGAAAACTTTGCTTGGCAGTTATTGAGTTTAAAAATTAAATTGTGTAAGACAATAGTGGCTACTTTTCATATTAATTTTAGAACATATTAGCGTAAAATATCGGAGAAGGCAATGGCACCCCACTCCAGTACTCTTGCCTGGAGAATCCCAGGGACAGGGGAGCCTGGTGTGCTGCCATCTATGGGGCCACACAGAGTCGGACATGACTGAAGTGACTTCAGCAGCATAAAATATATTTTAGAGGCTGATGAGTTTATTTATTATTAGTGTGTTTCAGAAAAGCATTTTGCCTCAAATTTGTCAGTCCTGAGAAAAAAATCTTTGCTTTTGGTTCCTACATTCGATTGAACATTTGATGGCCTAAATAATTTCTGAATTTTTTAACATAATAATTGTTACCATCTGCCTTTTCAAATGTTTTAAAATTATTTGTCTTAAATTTTAAAATATTTATAGAAATATATTTTAAAGCTCTCTGTCTCTCACTCTCTCCATAGGTATATAAAATATTAGTAAAGAAGACCCCAGAAGAAAGCTGGGTAGTTTTTAGAAGATACACTGACTTCTCTAGGCTTAATGATAAAGTAAGTACTTTAATAAATCTAAACCTAACTTTTCAGTCTGGAATTATAATCTGTTCCTGGAGTTCTCCTGTTGTTACTTGTTTTTTCTCCTTTGTTAATTATTTAAGTGAAGTCAAATCTTTGCTATTTCCTAACAACTGTTTCATTTAATTTTAAGAGTCTGAATTCCCATCTCTACATATAACTTCCTTTTGTTGGAAACAAAAAATTACTTTTAATATTAAAAAAGTGAAAACCTTAAAATTGGCAACAGAAATATGGTTATTTACATAATCTTATAACTTTGAAAAGATGTATGTGTATAAGACCCCCAAAATCTTACGACTGTAGAAGAATGAAAAAAAAATTTAGCACATTGTGGTTAGTTTTCTTTACTGTGTTACAAATTATCACAAACTTTGTGGCTTAAAACACACCTCTTCATTATTTAGAGATTTGGAGCGCTCAGCTGGGTTTGCTGCTTAGGGTCAAACAAGGTCAAAATCAAAAAATTGACTGGCCTCTTATCTGGAGGCTCTGGGAGGGAATCAGCTTTCAGTATCGTTGTTGGCAGAGTTTGGTTTCTTGTGATTGTGAGACAAGGTCCCTGTTTCCTTGCTGGTTGTCAGCCAAAGGTTGTTCTTGGCCCATAGATACTATTCTTCAGGTCTTGCACACGACCCTTCCATCTTTAAAGTCAGCAAGAGTTGGTCAAGTTTTTCTTGTGCTAGAATATCTCTGGCTTTCTCTTTTGTCACCAGCCAGGAAGAAGCTTTACCTTTATAGAGCTTGAGTGATAAGATTAAGCTCATGTAAATAGTTTTCCTGTCTTAAGGTCAACTCAATAGTAACCCTAATTGCATGTACAAAATCTTTTTTGCTGTGTAACAAGGAAACACAGAGGCTTCACCAGGGGCAAAGGTCATGGGTCCATCTAGAATTCACATATGCCCACTGCACATGTGAAACAGACAAAGAAAATAATAATAAACCGCAGTACATTAAGTACCCTTAAAAATAAGTAACAAGAAGCACCCCAAAATAGAAAATTCAGCAATTGATATGAACAGTGTAATCCCCAGAAGAAAGACAAATGACCACTAAATTTGGAAACCATTTACTATCACAAGTACCCCATGAAAAGAAAATTAAGACACTATTTTTCACCTGTTGGGCTTCCCTGGTGGCTCAGTGGTAAAGAATCCGCCTGCCATTGCAGCAGACATGAGTTCAGGCCCTGGTCTGGGAGGATCCCGTACACCACGGAGCGGTTGAACCCGTACACCACAACTGCTGAGCCTGTCTCCTTAGCCCGGGAGCCGCCGCTGCTGAAGGCAGTGTGCCCTGGAGCCCGCGCTTCGCAACAGGAGAGGCCGCCCCAGCAAGAGGTTCACATACTGCCATTGGAGAGCGGCCCCGCCTCTCTGCAACTAGAGGAGAGTCTGCACAGCCATGAAGACCTAGCACCACCAATAAGTAAATAAAATTACAGTTAAAGAAAAGAAAGAAAAACTATTTTAATTTTCACCTGTCAGGTTGACAGCCTTTAAGTGGTATATCTATTGTTAGAAATATAAGTCTTCCTAGAGGACATCCTAAAGCTATACATAATTTGACATGATAATTACATTTCTGGGATTTATCCTATATAATAAATTATTGATATGGGCAGGATATAGCCCTAAGGATACTTCTAATGATGTTTTATGTATTGTTTTTCTCTTTTTTCATTTTGTTTTAAATAGTTAAAAATTTTAGAACCAACCTAAATTTCTAACACTAGGGAACTGATTGAGTAAATTGCAGTAAGATTTCAGTAGAGAAACAGCAGCTGAAGTGTTCACAGGGCTGGAGGAAAATCAGGTAGGACAGATAGGGGTAACTGGTATTTAAGAAACCAAGAGAAAAAGCATTTTTCCAAAAGAAGCAAGCAGTTTATGATGCTTCGGAGAGGCCAAATAAGATGACCTTGGACCACGGATTACTCCCTACTTTTGATAGATGTTGAGTAGAGGGAACTTCATGGGTCCTACTTTCCCACCTGCCGTATTTCCTATTGCTTTCTTGGACTCTCAAAACTTCTCAAGTTGGTATGTTCTTAAAACTTTTGGTGATGGGAAATTCCATTTATGTGACTTAGCAACCGCTAGGATGCCAAAAAGCTTCCACCATTCTTAAACCTCAGTTTCAATGAAAAGGTAAAATATAAAATGCTAAACTGTTTTATTCTTAATTAAGGTATTGTTAAGATGACTTATTGCAACATGTCAAAGTACTTAATATTATTTCTAAGATATTTACATAATATATAAATTTTATTTTCTGTACCTGAGTTTTTATTTTACATGGTTGATTTAAAAACCTGTAATTCTTTACTTCTGTTCATCTTTTTAAATAGTTAAAACACACAAGAATACCAAAGTGATTCATTAAGTTACCACATACTTCAGTGGAATTCTTAGCTTTCTTATGAAATTGTTATAATTTTTGTTTATGCAGACTCATTTCTGACAGTCTCAGTTCAGAGCTATTTCATCCTTTATGACTTTTGTTCTCCTCAGGACTCAACTGTTATTTAGTGTTTGCTTCCTTTTATCTCTCTGGATTCATCTTTATTGCCAAAATATTTCTTGCCTTAGGCAAGCTGGGATTTAGATTGCTCTTAAGGTTTTGAAAAAAGATGTTAATAGAAGTTTAATTTAAGTCTTGTAAATATCTCCTTGATACTCTTAAGTTGGGCACTTAAAATTAATAAGTGTATATGTCAGTCTTCTAGGTACCAGAAAGAGCTCCATTCATCACCTGATTTTACTGGCAAGAGTCAAAAATGTGTGTCAGACAGCAGCAGCCACACAGTTTAAATGGTAGTTATTATTTTTATAATTGTTAAAGTAAAATCTTAGCATCTTTAAATCATGAAATTTTTGAGTTCATCACTGTGCTAGGAATTTGGTATCATATAGAAACTATACAGATCTGATTCTAACTTTGAGGAGTTTACATTTTCCATTTTTCTATAGCAGTGAGAAAAAAATAGCCAGTTGACAATGTGAAAATCATTTTAGTTAAAATAACACTGTTTAGAAAGAGAAATTTTTTCTTCCTCTTTTTTTAACTTACTGGGTTATAATCTGGCTTCAGCTTCTCTAGGAGTTTTTAAGAGCCTCTTCTGAGAAAGTCAGAGGGCAAAGTCATGAGCAAGGTCTGGAACACAGTTCTCAGAGTTGCGGCATCTGGCAGAGTTGTAGAGCAGACTGGTGATGAATAGTTTGCAGAAATGTGGCCGTGAGAGTGGGGTTTTCTTTATTTTCTACTAGAAACCTCACTATTTTCTACTTCCAGTTTGCAGAAGCAGTTTAAAGCTGAGTAATTCTCTGAGGTAAAATGATTATTCTCAATTGGTTCCACCCAGCAGAACATAGAGAGGAAGCAGAACCATTATCAGCCCACTGTCAAGACAAGCAGAGCTCATATGAAAATCTGGGCTAAGCTCAACCAAGCATTCAGTCCTTCCATTAAAAAGAAATTCATGGTAATCTTCAACTGTCTGTCTCTTAGGTCACACTGTCCTGAACTGCCCCAAACTGACTGACATCAGGCGGTTACAAAGCTGCCTTTCACTATCTTTCTAGGGTTTGTTCACTTTTTCCGTTGTTGGGTTTTGTTTCCTTTGTGTTGTGTCTTCTTTCTTGGATCATGGTCTCCTCGTGGTAGAACTAACCCTTCAGTGGCTTCTTGAGGAAGACCACATGGGAAGTGGTATCCTTCAGACCCCACACATCTAAATGCTCACTCTGTTTTCACACTTGGTTGAAATGTGGGCTGGGTATAGAATTCTAAGTTGGAAAATGTTCTTTCAGAATTTTGAAGACATTAAGCTATTTTATCTTGTTAGTGTTGCATATTGCCCTTGAGAAGTCCAAAGCTGTTCTTGCTCCATATCACTTGCCATGTCACCTGTTTTTTTCTTCTTTAGAAGTCTTTTGAATCTTCTCTGTGTAATTAATCTGAAATTTCACAGTAACCTTTTTTTTTTGCCACCTTCTAAATTTATTTTTTAATTGAAGAAAAATTACGTTACAGAATTGTGTTGGTTTCTGCTAACCATCAACATGAGCAGCCAATGGGAATTTGCTGTATGACTCAGGGTACTCAAACCAGGGCTCTCTAACAAGCTGTAGGGTGGGTTGGGGAGGGAGGTGGGAGGGAGGTTTCAAGAGGAAGGGGACACACGATGACTTTTTGTGGGTTCTTTTCTTGTATTAACTTAGACACTCTGTGGGCAGTGCATGTCTTTCAGTTCAGAGAAGTGTTTTTGAATTGCTTTAGTAATGAATTCCTCCCTTCTGTGTTCTCTCTGTCACCTTGTAAAACAGACCTTTGGGCTGATTCTATATGATTCTGGATCTTTTCCTCCCCGTTTACTATTTTTTGTTGTTGTTGCTATTTTGAAGGCAATTTTCCTTTCTCTTTCTAAGACCATCTTTTCTCTGAATGTCCTCTCTTTTGGTCATCTTATTCTTATTTCTTAATGTAGTATCTTAATCCATTGACTGCCTTAGTGATTGTATTTTTATTCATACTTTTTCCTCTTTGTGTTGTCTTTGTTTTTCTCCTTGTGATATTTGTCTTTGTCTTCCATGTTAGTACTAGTGTGTAGTAATTCTTTGTTGTCTGCTCATGATTAAAAGTTGGGTACTAATAACTGATTGGAATCTCTTACCTCATGGTAGAGTCTTGTGTTGACTTCAAGATTCACTATATAATGGGAAAGGTGGGCTTTTGCTGGAGAGCTTCTGATTTCAAGACCTTAAAGTCATTCCTGTTGAGTTGATCGGACTCTCCAGAGGTGTTTTCCAGTCTCCTGCCTTGAGCTGCCAGTTTGTGAGCAGTTTGAGGTCTCTGTAACTACAAACTTGGAGTAAGTTTTTCTACACCTCAGGTTTCTTGGCTCTCTTGAGTCTTTGCTGCTCTCCTCGGTGCTTTTTAGTTTCCAATATGTTGTTTTAAGTGTTTTTCCTCTTTACTATAATATTAGCAGAACTCAGAAAGACAGAATTAGATGAATGTGCTCAGTTCTGCATCTTAATCCCACAGCATGTGTGTCATATTTTTAAAGGGTTTTTTATAGAAATATCAAATGCCTATTTTGATGTCATTTCACAGGAAATTTATTAAAGTTTAATGAAATATAAAAGCTACCATTTATTGGTTATTTCAAGCTAATGTATAGTTCCCAAATTGTACTTTGTTCAAAATAAAGTTATTGAATAAGCACTTATAAACACTTTGTGAAGGCCTAATTATGAAACAACTCACTCTTTTCTGAGGATTATATTTTAAGGGGAAAAAAAATCTAACCATGCATGTGGACATATGTTATGTTTAAATTTTAAAGCTTAAAATTAATTTTTTTAAAAAAGACTTTTTATTTCATCCTTACAGCTTTTATTACTTTCAAACAGTAAAAAATCAGACTCCAAGGCCAAAAATATTTACATCTTGAAATCAAATCAGAATTTTTAGTATAGAAATGTTGACAGAATGTTTTATATTTTTATTTAGCTTTTTACCCTGTGAATTTTTCTCCTTTGCTAAGTTTTTTCTTACACTGTAATGTTTTGTTTTGTATTTAAGTAATGTGAATGTACGTGGTTCCATTTCATTCATCCATTTATTGAACATAGATTGTTGACTACTTGTAATGTAGCAGGCATTATGTTAGGCATTGGGGGTGCAACTGTGTGTAAAATGGTTCTCAGTCTTAGCTGTACTTTGCACTTCCCTGGAAAGCTTTTTAAAATTACAATGCCCAGGCCATATCCCAACCACTTAAAATCCAAATATGTCAGAGGTAGGACACAGTCATTAATATAAATCCTGATTAATTATCTTCAGACAAAAGGGAGCTGTTCTACAGTGGAGCCCTCTCAGAATCTGTGTGAGTTCCTACTCAGAAGTTCCTTGGGTGATTCCAGTATGCAGCCAACATTTAGAATGAGAGTCCAAAATTAAGTAAACATTACTTAATTTGCCTCATGATAAATATCATTCAAAAAATAAGTGAAGGATTTGACAATGTGTGGCAGCTTGTGTTTTCCAAAAATGTCTGCAGCAGCACTCTCAGTCCCACATGCTTTCCCGGAATCTTGCCACTTACCATCAAGGGGTAGAATCTTGTCTCCTCTCCACCTCGAACATGGGTGAGCTTATGCCTGATCTAACTAATAGAGGACAGTGGAACTGATGCTGTGTTAATGAGGCTAGATCATAAGAAGTATATAGTTTCATCCTGGCTTTCTCTCTTGGGATGCTCCCTCTTTGAAACCCAGTCTCTATGTGGTGAGAAAGTCCACGATACATGGAGAGTCCATGTCAGGCTTGTGATTGACAGCCCCAGCTAAGGTCTCAGCAGCAAACAGCCTATTCCCGTATAAATACGTGGGAGTGAACTTCAGATGCTTCTCAACCTCAGGTGTCCAGCTGAAGTTCTAACTCATTGTGAAAGAAATAATCCATCCTCACCCTGCCCTTTAGGAATTGCCTAAAGAGTCCATGGCCTAATAAATGATTATTTTCCACCACTGAATTTTGAGGTACCTTGTTATCCAGTTATGTTAATATAGTCAGTTAATCAGAGTGTATAAAGGGAAATCTCACCCAGCTTAGAAGGTGGAAAAGCCTCCCTAAGAAAGTAAAATGTAAGCCAAATATGCAAAATGGATTATAAGCCAAAATGTAAACGTTAAAATTATGAACGTCTAGGAAAAAACATGGAAGAAAATGTTTACAGCCCTGGAGTGAGCAAAGGTTTCTTAGATAGTATCTAAAACAGCATAAATCAGAAAAGGAAAAAAAAAAAAAAGGATGAGTTAGGAAACAGTAAAGATTTTTAAATGTACTCTGTTAAGAATAACATGAAAAGTCAAAACATAGTTTGGGAGAATATGTTCATCGTACCTGTACCTGACAAAGGCCTTGTAGCTAGACTATATAAAGAACTCGGACAACTTAATCCAAAGACACGTACCCAGTTTTGTGAAAAGCAGGGGGTTCAGAAGATCTGAATAGATCCAAGCACATAAGAAGATACTTAACACCATTTGTCAACAGAGGTATGCAAATTAAAGCCACAATGAAATGCTGCTACACACCTAGTAAGATGGCTAACATTAAAATGATGGACCATACCAAGTGTTAGCAGGGACAAGGAGCACCTGTAATTCCTGTGCATACGCAACTGGTAGAAATCAAAGTAAAACAGTCAAGGCGTAAAAAGCATATCTGAATTTAAATCTTTTTTTGTAAGCTTGTTTTATGAATAGTTTCATAGAGTCGACAGGTTAGATTTTGTAGAATTCAAGTGATTTAGTTGAACATTGTATTTTCTTTTTTCTTCTTTTTCAGTTAAAAGAGATGTTTCCAGGCTTTCGATTAGCCCTTCCACCAAAACGCTGGTTTAGAGATAATTACAATGCGGAGTTTTTAGAAGATAGGCAATTAGGATTACAAGCGTTTCTTCAGAATTTAGTAGCTCACAAGGACATTGCTAACTGGTATGTAACAAATTGAATAAGAGTTTATGCATTCCAATAACTGGTTTAAACTAGAGAATAAATCTAGGACCATATTTATTCAAGCACAAAAAATATAAGGTAGGAGTATAATTACTTATCCTGTCTAAAAGCAGTAACTGTGATTTTCTTGGCTTTTTTTCAGTAAGGACTTATTTGGTGTTTGATTTATATTAACACTTCCAAAAAGTGTAGCAAAGTTAGACTTTGTATGCCATATAGTCAAACCATCCACTGAGCTGTAAACTTGAGTTCAGTATTTTAGTAATAAAACAGTAGCTAATATATTGGTAGATTTTTGGTAACTATGACACTATATAATTTTGACAATATTTTTAATTCTCCAAAGTAATACAAAAATCTTGAAATCAGGTTAATTTATACAGAGAGTGAAGTAAAAATACCAGAAACTTTTAGAGAAAGGATCAATATCCTTTCTTTATTTTTTGTATCTGAATATATTTACAAGAAAATTGCTATATGATCTGATTGCATCTGGGTATCTAATCTTGGCACTTACATTATCAGATAAATTAGAACCATTTTGAAAAAAATTAGCATTTACAGCTTCCCAGGTGCATCGGTGGTAAAGAATCCACCTGCCAGTATATGAGACAGGGGTTGGATCCCTGGGTCAGGAAGATCCCCTGGAGGAGGAAATGGCAACCCACTCCAGTGTTCTTGCCTGGAGAATCTATGGACAGAGGAGCCTGGCGGGCTGCAGTCCGTGGGGCTGCAAAAGACTCAGACACAACTTCGTGACCAAACAACAGCAGAGAGCAGTTACAGTGCAGCAATAGCATGTTGTGTAGAGACCTACTTTTGGAACGATCTTCAGCATTCTTCACCCTGTTTCCTTAGTCTTTCTTTTATTTATATCACCTCACATTGCAAGACACTCGTACTATACAAACACACCTTGCTTCCTAATGTGCGCTAAGCTCAGTGACTACGTGAGACTTCTGCCACCCTCCTCACTTTCCTCTAATAAGGTAATTGCAGGCCGAACCCCTCCTCCCGTTCCCAGACTCACTGCTGCGGTTGCCTCCCTGCCGTCTCCTTCAGACGTCTCAGTGTGACCTCAAACCTAGAACAGACGTCACAGCTCATTGTCTCACTTTCCCCCAATATTCAGCTCATTGTCTACCCAAAACCCAGTCATCTGGACACATCCCTGTCTTTTATACAATACAACTCAAATCTGTCAGCTTTTCTCCATCCTGCCATTGCCACTCTAGTCTAAAGGGTTGCCTCTCACTTAAATCACTCCTTTCCACCACTGTCTTCCTCATCCACTCCTATTTCTGTAGCCCACTGGAGCCACAGTGTCCTTTTGTAAGGCAATTTAAGTCATCCTTTCTGGGCCCTGACTACATGTCTGTCTTTCCAACCTTATGTTTCATTATTCCTCCCTGCCCCTGTTCTCTACATCAGACAGAATTGGTCTTGTACTTTTCACAGTCACCTGTTCCTTTTTTAATAAGCTGTTCCTAGAAAGGCATCTCACACTACTGCCCTTGCTCCCACAGCCCCAGCCTAGATGACTCTTTCAGGCTTCAAGCAGACTTCACTTCCTTAGGTTGGTCTCCTGACCAACCCCTCATCCATCACCACCACTAAAAATTAGGTCAAGTCTTTCTCATAGTATCTTCTCTGCTGGTTCTGAAAGTCAGTTCCTAATGCCTTAAGACACCCGTTGCATGTAACTAACTTCTCTCTAGGATAATACTAGCCGTATACCACCAGTCTTAAGAGAACTGAGAAAATAGTCACTCATATCATTGGCAATAGGATTTAATCCTCATGTGGAGTCCCAGTCGAAAAAGGCTGGTTGGAGCTTTACTTTAGTAGCCTTTCAGTTCGTAACTATTTCTGTGATTATTTGATCGTGTTCTCCCACCAGTCTGAAAGGTGCATACACAGGAGTAGGTCATGAGGCTCTTTGACCCACCATTCAGTGTGCAGGGCCTGTTAGCACAATGCAACAGTCCATGTCAAAAAGTCCTTGTTGAATGAGTGGCAGAACTGTTGATAGTTGTTATTATACTGTTTATAAGAAAAAGAGGGTGAAACAAATATGATCAAACTTAGCAATTGTGTGTTCTTGTCTAGGTGGTGGGCAGATGGATGCTCCCTACTTTTCTGTATTTTTTTTTAATATCTCTCCAAAGGGAAACAAACTCTAAAATCATAGAGAAAACCTTGAAGAAAATATATTTTATACCATACCATAAAAGACTTTTATCTCTAAGAAATCAACAAATCCTATCCCTTTTCTCTTACTCCTTATTCAGTAAACCTTTATATATTTGTATTGAAAATATGGCAAATTAAAATTGAATTTATTCTATGACTACATCATCTTTATTTAATGAAATATAGTATGAACCACTTGATAAACTCATGATTTATTGATTTTTTTAAACATTAAAAGTGTATCTTAGTTGAGCTGTATCTTTTTTTAATTATTGGTACTAGATCTCTGTAGAGTAAACATTCAAGATCCTGTTTCTAAAACTGTCCTTAGAACAGTGATAGTGGTCTTGTTCAGTTCACAGATAGATGTTTTCAGGAAAAGAAAGATTTCTTGGTCAAGTAAGTTGGGGAAAGGTTTCCTTTGACATTCCTAGAATATTAAAGGTTCTAAAGTCTTGCACAAAAACCTATAGTGTGCCTCACGCTTACTTGCCTGTGTATTTTGGTCATATATCTGAGATACTGAAGGAATTTGGTAAGATAATTTAAGTAGAACTCTATAAATAATGTATGTGTTGTTGTTCAGTCGCTAATTCATGTCCAACTCTTTGCAACTCCATGGAAATAAGATAAGTGTAGAAACCTTATGTTTGTTCTAGGGTACTGTCTTTTTCGTGAGTGATGAGTAGCATTTTTTATTTCACATTTTAAGCAGTTTTTTAATTAGTATTTAAAACATGACTTGGCAGAGGGAAGAGTTATTAATCTATATCTTAGGAATTTGTCCCTTTTCATACTAAGAAGGGTATAACAGAAATTGAGGATCTATTTACTAATCTTAATTCCTTTGAAGACTAGGCTTCTCTTCTAACAAAATAAGGGAGATTATAAACTTCTACTTGACATGATACAGATGGTGAAAGTAAAAGGAATTCAGAGAAGGGGAAGATCAGTCCTGTTTGCAGTGAACCAAACAGCACTGCAAGTAGGGAGTGGGGTTTGAGAACCGTGAATGATAGATTAAGATTACAGGTCCGTCTATGAATTTCTTCTAAGGGAGGAAGAGGGAAAAGACAGAATCCCAACTCTTCTTTATACAAACATGAAATTGCATATTTAAGAATCACTATTTAAAGTGTCAGTTAGTTTACATTACCTATTGGTACGCCTGTTAGCATCCTGTTACAGTTGGAATGGCAGCACAGAAAGTTACTGTCTTTATATGGCCAAATAATTATTTGAGATTAATTCTTTATGCGGTTCTTTCACTTTGCTTTTTGATTCCTTAGCACCTCACAACGCAGTTGAGATCCAAGGGATATTAAGAATTGTTGGTTTAAGTGTTTTAAGAGAATATTTTCAGATACACTTAGAGAATACAGAATAAAACAAAAATGTTAATATTTTCCTGATAAAATCTTTGGTTTTGTTTGTTCAATAAATGTTTATTTAGGTCTTTTATGGTATATAAAGTATTGCAGCTACACAAAGGTTCATTAGATGCTAATCCTTTATTTAAGAAAACTAAATAGGAAGAAAAAAGACACACCAAAAAACTAAAAGTTGGATATCTGTCTTTTTCAGAAGGGGAAGAAAAGAGAAAAATTTTAACTGGAGGAGTTAGAGGAGGCTTCCTAGATGGTGGTATTTAAGCTGGGTTTTGAAGAATTACTGATATTTAAACTGACAGAGAGAAAGTAAAGAAGGACTTACCAAATGAAAAGGAATACTACATCAAAATGCAGAAGCAAGCAGGCACAGTCCTGTACCCGAAACAGCATCTAATTTAGCTTGTCAAATGTGTAAAGATGGATGGAGGGGGAAGGTCTCTCATAGCTGTATAATTAAAATATAGCTATTGTTTTATCCTAGCTTCTGCTATTTTGAAATAATTACATCATTTAATCAGCACAGCAAATATCTTACTACTCCATGTTTTCAGAATTACTACACATATATCCTGATTACCATATTTTTCTTCTTAATGCTTTAAAATGCAAGAATTAAAATTATATATATTTTCCTTATATTACCATTCATCTACAAGAGGTTCAGTGCCAGAATTCAGTGTTTTAAACTCTACATCTATTTTAAAAGAAAAAAGTCCAGGTATATCTGGATTAACGGAAGCTCATTATTTAAAACAAATACTATCCAAACATTTTACATGAGGAATCAATTGAAAGAAATGAGACTCTTTACCCTTTGAAAAGAAAACTTACTTGGAGAGACATGGTAACCATATTCAGGTGTTTGAAAGTCTTGTGATGGGGAAAAGAATTAATCAAATGAGGACTTCCCTGGTGGCTCAGTGGTAAAGAATCCTCCTGCCAGTGCAGGAGACACAGGTTCAATTCCTGATCCGGGAAGATCCCACACGCCTCGGGGCAACTAAGTCCAGGGACTGCAGCTAGTGAGCCTGTGCCCTGGAGCCTGGGAGCTGCAACCGCTGAAGCCCACCTGCCCCAGAGCCAGTGCTCCACAAGAGAGACCCCCACACCCAGAGTAGCCCCTACTCTCCACAGCTAAATACCACGCAGCAGGGAAGACCAATCACAGACAAAAATGAGTAAATAAATAAACATTCAGAAAAGAATTAATCAAATGATAGTTAGCTCTAAAGCCAGGCTTCTCCACTGTCAGGCACATCATGTTCAAACACAGATTCTGAATTAGCAAGGTCTGGAGTGGAGATGCAGTGTTTCTAACCAGTTTCCCAGTGATGCCGATGCCGCTGGCCTTGGACCTCATTTTGAATAGCAAGACAAACATGTAAAACTCAGAATAAATGAGAAGTTAGAGGAAGCCCCCAGTAAACTCAGATAAAAAAGTTACATGTCCTTTCAAGCTGTCTGGTATAGAAATGTGTTCTGCCTTTTGAGTAAGTGAGTTTACCTTAAGTATTAGAAGAGACTAGGCTAGGTAACTACCAGTGGTATTAAAGAGGGAATTATTACATGGGATATATTGAATTAATGACTTCTTAGGTGTCTCTTCTAGTTGTAAAAGTCAATAAATTATAATTTTTGAGCAAGAACATCTAAAGTAACTTTTTTATACATTTTCATATCTTCTCATGTGTCTAAGTTTTTATATATAAAGAGACTGTCACGAGAGGTTGAGTTAACCTTAGTGTTTTTATAAAATGAAGGAATTCAGTTATATAAGCAATAGCTTATATAATGCTAGCTCATGAGAATGAACACGTTATTGCTAAGGTTGGTTGGGTGATTTTTACACAAAATATTAGTTTGGTAGACATTTAATTATGGACAGTTTTCCTTTTAATGCATTAAAGCTAAATATGTTGTATTCAGATACATGTAAACTCTTACCTAATTGGGTCTCAAAGATCTTACGCAAAATTCCGTTTCCTGAGCCTGGTAGTGAAATAATTTTAAGCAATTACTTAACTGATTTTAATCAGTGTCTCCAATTAGAAAATGAAGTAATTAGACTAAATGTTCTCTGAAAATATCCCCTTTGAGCTCTAAGTTTCTTACTCTTTTTGTTGTGCTTCTTTATAAATCTTGAAGTCATACCATCAGAAGCAACCAAATTCTAACCTTCTTTTAACTCTTAAGACTTTTGGTCTTACATTTTGCTGTCTAAGCTTACTTTCACATGAAAGGAGGAATATCTGTTGAAAACTAAAATCCATCTCAAATTTGAGAGTTCTGCTGTATTATTTATATACAGCAGTGGATAGAAGTTTGTTCTGATGCTCTTAAGAGTTTCATTCCTTTTTTTTTTTTTCCTAATTGCATGGCTCTTACAAACAAATTCATTATTTTTGAACACTAACTCTGTGCTGTGCTAATTAATTGGTTCAGATTCTGTACAGTCCTGAAACTTGTCATCTACTTTTTGGTGAAGCAGAAGACTGCTTGGTTAAATAGATAATGCTAATAAGACTGTGTGGAAGTCCTGTGAAAGGGATGTCTTCAAGGTGGTGTCATAATGCATGTAAGAGCACTGGGCCTGGTAGCGTGTGGAGGAGAGGGTGGACCAGGATAATAACGGCAGGCGTGAGACGACACCATTTCTGAAGTGTCAAATAAGGAAGGCTGTTAAAGTCTGAATGTGCGCAGGTACTTTATGCCAACGCCAAGACCTCAGCTTTGTTCCCTCTTGTTAGAGGACGCACAGATGGGTTTCAAGGTGGGTTTGACATAAAACATTTGTTCTGGAAGCATTTCATGTTAGAAGGAATAAAACTGAAGGTCGGGACACAAATGAGCTGAAAGAAACCAGGTGAGACATAATCAAGGTGTAAACCAGGCCCACACATCCGCCACAGGAACGGAAGCATGAGCCCTTCAGCCCCACACCCACCAGCCCAGCTCCTGCACGGCAGCCCTCACCGCCACCAGCCTTGAGAGTCCCTGTCCTCAGGGCTACAGTCAATGTCAAATTTTGTTATTTTCTTTTTACTAGTTGAGAATACTGAAGAGAAGTAGTAACTTATAAAACATTTCTATCTGAAATCCCTCATTAATTTTTTCATGCAGCGACTTTTTGTGCTTAATTTGGTTTTGACAATTAGTATCTAGTATTTTAGTACATTTTTTACCTAGCTCTTTATTGACCTTTTAATGAATTGTAGGCATTAGTTTTAGCTTTTTTTAATATAAATTTTGAGATAAAGAGCATATTTAGCTTTAAATTACTGGTCTGTTAGAAAACTGGGATGTAAACAAATACATACCCATGAAAGAAAAAAAGATACATTATGAAATACAAGGTGAAGATTCACTGAGTGAAATAGTTTTTTAAGAAATTTGAAAATTACAGTGAAACTCTTCTAAAGGAAACTTTTTCAGGAGACTCAAAGGAAGAGTCTAAGTTACAGGACAAATTTGCTCTGATAAAAAGAATGCTGAGGGATACCATCTCTGGTTTCCTTATCGTTGGGCACATTAAGTCAACAATTGATCACAATTTTAAAATAGGGATTTCCCAACCACTCTTTAACTCTAGGTACTAAAGAGAGCAGAAAGGTGGTCTTTTCTTACCTTTCAATTCCAGATTATTGGATTTTCTCTTAGATAGATTTCCCTCCTATCCTGATATTACCTTTATTATCAAGGTCAAATGAAAAGTATTAAGCATTGAATACAGAAGAGAGATTAGGGGTTATATTGAACTTATCAGTGAACAAGTAAATAAAACTTGTTTAAAAGAATTAACTTTTATTTAGTCCATAGGTCATTTAATAATATAGACCCTTTGGTACTTATACTTTATTTGAATTTACTTGATTTGTTTATAAATTATACATTGATAATGTATAAGAAATCACTGAGCAGGCCATGGCACATATAGGCAATCAAATGTTTATCAAATCTAAGTAAAGTTCTCCAGTCAGTGATTCTCAAGAAGGGGTAAGAGCTTGATTTTCTAGACAGGAAAAACATATCAGAATTTTTGATAAAGCAATTGTTTTCTCAAACACTACTCTCTGTCAGACATTCTTATCTGCCCCTTTTCTTGGATAAGCAAGAAAGCTTGAGAGTATTAACTTTCTTCCTCCATCAAGTGAGTCCTGTTGAAACAGAAGAAATGTATTGAACCCTTTAAGTGTTTTGTAAATTACAGTTGTGATGCCAGTTTTAAATTTCATTCTTATGCCACAGATTAAACAAAGTGGGACATAGAATATAACCTTAGAATTATAGTGGAAAAAAAATTAGAGAATCCATTGGACTTCATTTGAGTAGAACTCCTGTTTAGTCGCTAAGTCATGTCCAGCTGTTTGCAACCCCATGGACTGTAGCCCACCAGGCTCCTCTGTCCAGGGGATTTCCCAGGCAAGAATACTGGAGTGGATTGTCATTTCCTTCTCCAGGGGATCTTCCTGACCACCTCCTGTATTGCAGCTGAGTTCTTTATTGCTGAGCCACTGAGGAAGCCCAGTCATACTTTTTGAGTATCCACATTTTTAACACACACACAGAGCTGTCTCTAAATCCCAAATTACTTTTTAGAAAGAGGAATGTCATATAACAAGTTCAGTTTTTACCTTCTTAACCTGTTTCTGATCATTGAAAAGTATAAATATAACTATCATTTCATTATTTTGAAATTTTTGGTAATTCATAAATGGGATGATCAGAATTCTTTTTCTTGAACTCTCTAGAGAAAATACTTAAGTAAATTAATATAATAAACATAATTGCAAGAAAAATCTTTAATTTGTAATTACTTTAGAATCATCTCCTAAAGAGGGAACAATGGTGTATAAATTAGAAATTGTATTTCTTCATAACAAGATAATGGCTTTTTTAGACTAGTTCAAATAAACATTTCTCTGAATGCTATGCCTGTTCACCATTTAAGTTGCTCTCTTGTACTGTTATTCAGATTTATGTTTTATGTCATATAAACTATGTAACAAATTCAGAATGTCTGTTTATGTTCGTAGGACCTTAGAAATAACCTAAAATCTTTGTATCTTCTATAGATTTTATATTTGTATTTTGTTACCTGTGTGAAAACACATAAGCCATCTTGCTTATTTTCTTGCTTATCAGAACCAACTTACTTAAAACACCATAGCTTCGGAATGACTTTTGCTTTCTGCTGTCTTTTGTAAACGTATTTGTACCCCAGCTTTTTTTTTTTTTTTTTTTCTATGAAAGCCTTGCAGTGAGAGACTTTCTTTGTCTGGATGATCCACCAGGTCCATTTGATAGCTTAGAAGAAAGCAGGGTAAGTGCTGTATTATATATCACATGAAAAGAGGAACAAATAATACCATACAATAACTTCATTGTTTCTTGAATGGAATAGCAAACAGCAAAATTATAATTTCAGACTGGTAGTTTTGCACAGAAAGCTTTTAATGTTTGAGTCAAAGCTTTCTTTCACTGAAGTACATGGACCTAATTCAGTAAAAAAGTAAAATTTCGTACATATCATATAGTCAGTGAAGCTCGAAAATTAAATCCTACATTTATTCTCTGTGTTTTTACCATTTCAGAAAACAAAAAGAAAACTACTTGGAAATTTATTTTACATTCAAAAGCAATATGTGTATGTTGAATTTTCTTCCATCCAAGTATCAAAGTAAGGAAACTGCATTTAAAATCAAATTTAAAAAACCAATCTCCAGAAGTTGAAGTTACTATCTTGTTATCAGTTCAGCTCAAGCTTGATGCTACTCAAATTACGCTAATTGACGTTTAGAGTGGCCTATTTCTTGAAGAAATTGGCTAGATTCACAGATTTGGTAATAATAGATTAGCTAGGATTTTATGCAAGTTTTTCCCTAAATGTTTAATGATTTTCAAGTGGAACAGATTTAATTGTTAATGTTTTCAGTTAAACTGAGTCAGTTTTTTGTGTTAGAAGCATGCCATAGCTTTTTTTAAAAACAGCTTTATTGAAGTAAAATTTTCATCCATAAAATTTGTTATTTGCTATTTCATTGTAAATGTACAATTTAATAACTTTTAGTAAATCTTTAGAGCTGTGCCTTCATTAACATACTCCAATTTTAGAAATTTCCACGACCTCAAAAAAAATTCTACAAGCCATTTTGCAGTCATTCCTCAGTGCCAACCTCAGATGACTACTGTTCTGCTGTCAGTCTCTGCGAATATCTTTTCTGGTTATTTCGTATAGATAGAATCATATCGTGTGTATATAGTGCTTCCCCAGTGGCTCAGCAGTAAAGAATCTGCTTGCAATGCAGGAGACACAGGTTCGATCCCTGAATGGGGAAGATCCCCTGGAGGAGGGCATAGCAACCCATTCCAGTATTCTTGCTTGGAGAATCCCATGGACAGAGGAGCCTGGCAGCCACAGTCCACAGGGTTGCAAAGAACTGGACACTACTGGTCGCACAGAGTCGGACACGACTGAAGCGACTTAGCAGCAGCAACAGCAAAGCAACTTAGCACACACGTGTGTATATAAATATATATCAGTTCAGTTCAGTCACTCAGTCATGTCCGACTCTGCGACCCCATGGACTGCAGCACACCAGGCTTCCCTGTCAATCACCAGCTCACATGCTTGTAAATGTATATGTGTCTATATAAATACATAATACCATATGTACAATATGCATAGCATATAAAAAAACAGATGCAAAGATTTTATATAAAATCTTTGCATTTTTTTTTTAATTTAACATAATGTTTCTGAGCATCATCCATGTTATGCATGCTAATAATGTGCTCAGTCATGTCAGACTCTTTGTGACCCCATGGACTGTAGCCCCCCAGGCTCCTCTGTCCGTGAAATTTTTCAGGCAGAAATACTGCAGTGGGTTGCCATTTTCTACTCCAGGGATCTTCCCAACCCAGGGATTGAACCCAGGTCTCTTGCATCTCCTGCACTGGCAGGCAGATTCTTTACCACTGGGAAGTGCCACCAGCGAAGCCCATCCGTGTTACAGTCTCTCAGTGTTTCATTACTTTTTATTATTGAAGGGTTTTCCGTTGTATACATAAACCACATTTTGCTTATCCAGTCACCAGCTGAGGGATATTTGGATTATTTCCAGATTTGTACTATTACGAATAATGCAGCTATGAACAATTTCAAGAAGACTTTCTGTGGACAGATGTCTTCTTTTCTCTTAGGTTGGTTCCTGAGAGTAGAATGTCTGGTTATATGACAAATCATGTTTGCCATGTAACCAGACATTTATGTTAACTTTAAGAAGCAGAATTTTCTCAGGTGGCTACACCATTTTACATTCCCACTTGTCATGTGTGAGAGTTCCAGTTTCTCCACATTCTCACAGGCATTAGATGTTGTCTGTCTTTTGGATTATAGCCTTTCTTGTAGATATGTCATGGTATTTCATTAAACTTGGAATTTTATTTCTGTAACGGTTTTCATGTTAATTGCTTTTTCATGTGCTTTTTATGCCATTTGTATGTTTTCCTTGATGAAGCTTTTTGCTTATTTTTTTAGTTGGATTGTTTGTCTTACTGAGTTGTAAGAATTCTTTAGATACAAGTCCTTTATCAAATACATTTTGCATATATTTTCTCATAGTCTATGTGTGTCTTTTTATCTTCTTAATGGTATATTTTGAGGTACTAATGTTTTTAATTATTAAGATATTCATTTTATCACTTTTCTATTTTGGCTTATGCTTTTGGTATTGTGTCACAAGAACTCTGCCTAACATATGACCACAAGTATTTTCTCCTATTTTTTTTTCTAGAAGCTTTATAGTTTTAACTCTTACATCCATCCGGAGCTAATTTTGTATAAGGTGTGAAATAATGATCTTGAGTTTCTATAAATATTTACTTGTCAGTGCCCTGTGTTGAGTTATGTTGGCACCTTTATCAAAAGTCAAGTGAATGTGAAAGAACAGGGTTCACTTCTGGACGGTCTTCTTTCATTGACCTCATTAATTATCCTTATGCTGCCAGTACTGCACAGTAGAAATGAGTAAATGACAAACACATACGAGATGTTAATGAGACAGCAGGGGAGGAGGAGAAGAGGGGAGTGGAAAAGACTGGGCTACCTGGGTCATACAAAGCAGTGAAATGCCATGATCTAAGGCCTGCCTGGTGGATTTGGTGGTTAGGGATTAGGAGGTAGAGCAGATGTTCCCTTGGATTCTAACCTACTGTTGGTCCATCCAGTTGAAGAGGACCAATAGGCATATGAATGACAACTGTGTACTCAGGAAAGGACTGGGCTGGAGATTAGCAGGGGAAAAAAAAAATTGATAGCAAATAGTATAGGTTATAGTTGAAGTGGTAACAGTAATTGCCCAAGGATGTCATATAGAGCAAGAGAATATATAATCAAGGACAAAACTGTGAATGCCCACATGCAAAGAACGAGTAGAAATCTCGCTGTAAAGTTAGGGGAACCACAGAGTTTCACAGATGCCTTTTTTTTTTTTTTTTTTTTTACTTTTTAAGTATAGTGACATGCGGTGTAGTTGAGAAAACCAGCATTTTGGATTTGACAATTAGAAGTCATTATTAGCATTTGCCTTGGCACAGCTAGTATAGAAAAGAGAGTAAGACTCTTAGTGAATTTGGCCATAGGTAGGGATGGGAGGGAGGAGGTAAATTTGGAGGATAAAAAATTTCATCCAAAGGATTCTGGGAGGGTAGCATTTTTTTTCTGGGATGGGCATAAAGATCATCTGCTGGGCTTGGGATAACCAGGAGTAACATACTGTAGGAAGTTTGCAGGAATGAAGAATTCAAACAGTCACACGGGAGACAGGGAATGATAGATAACAAGAGATCATTCAAAGAATTGATCAGCAATACTGAAAACCTCAGTGCGTAAGTGACCCAGATTTTTTTCATGACATCATTCTGTCAGTATGATTTTAATTTTTATTTCAGTACTTTAGCTTCCTGGTATAAAGGATAAAATGTCCTTGCATGAATATAGTGAAAGGAGAAGTAAGGGGAAATAATATTGAAGGTACTATGATGGAAATTCTGATTATCGGATATGTCTTCTGAGCTAACACAAATGGGATCAATAACCAGTTTGTTTCCATTTTGTTTTTTAAGTATAATCATCTTAGAGTGGGCAAAAGCAGACTGAGTAGAATAGAAACTAAAACAGTGGTTATTGGTAATTTTTTCCAAGTTGTACACTGGAGACATATCACATATTCATTTCTGGCACCCTGACTTACTATTTAATAATTCTCAGGAAAAGGGACTTGTATTTATTTATGATTTCCCCAGTAAGTGAGAGCTAAGGTAGCAGAAACCTAAAAAGATGAGAGTGGAGAACAAAGCACCTGGGTTGTATCCATATTATTTTGATTATCTGAGTTCTTGAACTCTTCAGTTACACTCTTCAGAAGTGTACTGCATAAGTAGTTCATGTTATTCTCATTCTGCATGTGGTTTTTATTTGCTGTTTGTTTTTAAGGCTTTCTGTGAAACTTTAGAAGAGACAAACTACCGTTTTCAAAAAGAACTACTTGAAAAACAAAAAGAGTTGGAATCACTGAAGAAACTGCTCAGTGAGAAGCAACTTCTTATAGACACTCTAGAAAACAGAATCAGGTATGTGCTGTGGACTGCATTTTCAGTCCAACAAGTTCAGCTCAGTACTCTGGACTAAATACCTTTTGTCCATTAATATAATTTAGGAAATTTCTGACTCCAGAAGTCTTAGGCTCACGGTGTACATCCTCATAGATGGGGAAAACTGTTGTCTGATTATTTATTTAGAAGGCTGAAAATTTGAAGGATAGGAAATACTGGGAAAATAAGGCTGTAGCTGTTCACCAAGGCAAACATTATCTATTTTAACCTATTTAAATGATATGTTTGTTTCTAGTCGTTTATACCAACTCTTCACATATTGAAACTTCTAATTTGCCCTCTTGTCAGCATATATCAAATTGATGTTAAAATCATTTTAAACTAATCATAAGTACTGATTTCACTATTGACACTTGGAGTCAACAGTTTATTAAGTATATGACTCCACTTAGAGCAGCTAAAAGCTGCTAAAGCCACATGCATCGACAACAATAAATATATACCTATTTTACTCATAAAAAACAACTTGTCACTGTACTTTACCTCTAGGACATTATCTCTGAAACCTGAAGAATCACTCCTCACGTCAGGAACAGAAGGCAGACAGACCCTGAATGTGGAGCCCTCTGCGCTTGAGGTTGATCAGGGTGTCCTGGATGAAGAATCTAGGTATATAATGTTTGGTTTACTGTAGCCTAATCATCTGAGTAATTGGGGGGAAATAGTCATGCTCTATGGGGTCTTTTTTTATGAATTCAGTATCACTGTATCATGAATCTGATGAGCAAACACAGGGAGACTCTACATATTCTAGGCTGTCCCTAAAAGTGAATCTTTGGCATCCAGGCTATACAATTTATTACACTTATTTTGAAGATATGTCTGAATTAACAGGGGTGTGACTCGATTAATTCATTGATTTTGTAACCTTGACAAGTCACTTTAATCTCTCTCAGTGTCAGGCTTTTCCGTGCAAAAAGTGGGGCACTGTGATAGAATCCAGCTTGTCTACATAATAGGAATCATGAATAGTATATTTGAACACAGAATTTGTATTGCATGTAAATCCAAGGTCATCATTAATACTTCAGTGATGGTCGTTAAGCTTATAACCATGAGGACAAATTTTATGTTGGTAAAGGTCATTACAAACTAGATTTTTATTGAAAAATAATAGGTCAGAAAGCTGAAAGAGTTAAAAATACATCCCCAAAGGTGTTATCTGGCAATGATAACTTTATTAAATTTCTGATTGAATATTTAGATATTCTTTTTTATTGAGTATTTTTCCATTTAATATTCTCTACAGGAGGTAAAAAAAATTATAAGGTAATAAGTGAAGAAGTGTGCATCTGGTCCTTCATTGTGTTTCTCTTTTTTTGCAGGGCTGATAATAAGCAATACTCAAGTTTTAGTGAACCTAAAAATTCCGTATCAGACATAGAAGTAGCAGAAGTGGCGTATAATGCAGAAGACTAACACAGCTCCAGCAGTCCCTTCCATTTCTACGTTCCTGTGAATTTAGAATAGAGTGACAAATATTTAAAAAGAAAAAAAAAGAGACTGAAGCATCTACATGAAACAGCCAGATTGCACATGTATAAAGTTTACATAAAGGAAAATTTAAGTTATTGGTGTAGGAAATATATTCACGGTTGCTTTAAATTGTCTTTTAGACAAACTTTGTATTTAATACACTAAAAACAATCTAGTTAAGAGTTCTGTCATCAAGGCCCACATCCTTAAATACTGTACATAAATTATTTTGGTATTTTGCCAATATATTGATCCAGACTAACATGGGTGAGCACACTGTGTGTGTATGTGTTTAAATCACCAGTTGTATTAGTTCAGTGCACATAAATTGCATGTTGCTGTCTGTTGAATATATACTTCCTTGTGTCTCTGACCTGATATATTTTTATTAATGGTTTAAATGAGTGGTAAAGATGAGTTTAAATATTGATGTGTTTATTATCTCTAAATGAAAGTTGCTTATTTGGAATGTTACTATTTACAAGAAGAAAACTTTCTAGTACCAAAGCAAAACTCTGAAAGAGCTGTAATAACATAGCTAAAGTGATAAAGTAGCTTTGATTTGAAAAGCAAATCCATTAATATCCAAATACTATAATAAGTGTACCAGTGTATTATATGTTACACTTATTTATTTTCCATGTAATCTTTATCTTAAGTCTCTACCTATAGAATCAATGGGTTTGCCTTTTTCAGAATACTACCTCTTTTAGCTAATCAGGGCATACTCTTTTGAAAATACAGATTCTAAGCAAATAGGCAGTCATACAAAAAAAGAGAGAAAAAGCCATATATCCTGCAGAGTTCCTATGTCAGCTCCTGGCATTGCGTTTTTATTTCTGTATCTGTAAACATGTTGCTATAATGTCTTGATGCTGATTTTCTTCTTAATATATTTAGCTAAGTGATGCACTTTATGATAATTAAACTCCTTTGTGCCAAGTTTAATGGGTGAATTTCTTTAGTAAGTGGAGTTAGGAAAAAGAATTATATACTGCCTTCACTATTTCACCTTTTACAAAAGTCACCTAGAGTCCTGTGAGTCTGCTTTATGAAAAAGATATTTATTTCAGCTTTGCATATAGTTGTCAAAAGTGCCTTGTTTCATTTTATAGTATGAAGTTACTCATTTTAGTTTTTATTTCTACTGTTTTGCATATTGCTCTTAATAAGCATGGTAATAATTCTAGCATTTTGAAATTCCAGTTGGTATATTGAACTGCATATGCTTTCTAAAAAGTGAAGGAAACTTATTGGGGAATTAGAATAACAATCTCCATTTTTTCCCTCCTCTAAAATTAATCAGTGTCTTGATGTACAGCATATTAAGATGCGGTTGTTTAAAATTCTACTGACATAGATAAACAGATACAATGGCTGTTGTTAGTCTTTGACCTGAAAAGGAAACTGCTTTTCACCAAAGTACCAAAACTTTTTTAAAGTTTTCATCAAAATGGACAGGTATGCTTTATCTCACAATATTTTTGACAAACTGTATTAGAAATATGTTTGCTATCCTGGGAAACAGAAAGAGTATAATAAAATGGTCTACTTGTTCATTTCAAAATGTTTAAAAAGGCTTAAAGAGAACAATCATTTAAATTAATATCGTTTTCAGTCTAATAAAACACGATAATAAATTTCAAGTATTATAGTGCTACATATATGTCTGTTTTAAAATGAACCATACACTTTCAAAATCTGGCCTTTCAGAAGATTGTATTTAAAACTTAAATGGGTGAAGAAAAACTCTTGTTAATTAGGGAAATCACTATTATTTATATATATTTAGAATTTAATTTTTTTACTTTTATAATGCATTTTATTCCCAGTATTATATTCATTTAATAAATTATTTTTTCAGTAAATATTAGCTGTCTTGTCAGATCGTGAATGCCATTTTTCCCCTCCAGTTTCTGTGTTCTTGTTGTCCCTACAATTTTTGTAAATCAAATTGTAGGTATTTGCATTCCTCTTCTTCGCTACCTCCAAAATAAGAGATGGGGGAGCTTGTTTTCTCAGCTCCCCTTGCAGCCAGGTTTGAGTCTGTGACATATATAGTCAGTGACACATGTGGACGTTCGCTGGTAGCTGCGTCTGCTGCATTTCACAGAAGGGGACTGAGTCTGAGATTTTCTTTTTAAGTTTATACTTTATATTACTGGTCATTTTAAGTATCTGTGAATAGGTGCAGTGCACTTCAAATGTAACCAATATTAATAAAAAATTTGAACATAACTGAAACAGAAAACATTCTATGAATGGTTTTTTAACCTTTTGAAAATTAAGTCCATGTATAAGAAACACAACCATAAAATTCAGCATTTAGAATGTGTTCTTCTATCTACTAAACTTAGATTAGCCATTTAAAGCACATTCATTTAGAAAACCATGGTCGGGGACATCCCCAGTGGCTACAACTCCACACTCCAGTGCTGGGTCCTGGGTTCAGTCCCTGGTGAGGGAGCTAGCTCCCACACGCCACCACTAAGAACCCACGTGCCGCAACTAAAAGGCCCCGCCCGCCACAACTGAGACCATCACAGCAAATCAGTAACGACTATTTTTTTTTAATCAACAAATGTTTATTTAAAGGAAGAAAACACGGTCCTGAGAGAAATCATGTAGTTTACTACACATGTCTTTGAGATTAGAAGGGAGCAGTGGCCTTAGGTCCAAGAATAATTAGTCTGGTTTTGAAATGGGTTTTTATTACTTCCAGTGATATTAAAACAAGTTTGTGTTCCCAACTAGTAAAGAAAGGAATCAATTTTCTGGCAGATTTTCAAAGAGCTACATACTTGGTCCACATTTTGATTCTTCATAAAAGTAGTTTTGTTCTGTTGCTGTTTGTTTCGACGCTGTTGGCTTGTACTGGCAAAAACGGTCGCCAAAACTTACATTTTCAATACATGTGTGTTTAAAACTGATGTCTTCTCTGTCACGTTGTGTACTGTTTATGAGAACTCATGGGAGAGAATTCTCTTAGGTCTCAGTTCCAGTAAAACCTGTGCTTCTAAACAAGTGATTTGTTTTTATTTTAAAGACTATGTTACTGTCTTGTTTTGTCTTCTGGGCAGCTCTAAGCCAAATTGTGGTTCACCTATAGCTACTGTATAGAAGCTTATGAGTTACGCTTTTGTGTAGTGAATATGACTTTATTTTTCTCTCATTTTCTCTTAACTCCAGTTTTCTTCACTATTTAACTTATTCAATTAGAGCAGATGTATTTTTGTTCCAGTAAAGTCTCAGATCTGAATATTTTAGACTACGTTAGATAAGAACTTGCCGTAGCCTGCACTGAAGCAATTACTGCACCCTTAAGTGATACCAGTAACTATACAAATTACTTTAAAAGGTGCCTTTAAGTAAAATCGGTAAACATGAGTGCAAATTTAGACATGCTGTCTGTTGGTAGCTGTTGGTAGCTTCTTGGCCAGAGCACAATATTAATAAACTCAAGTTATGGTTTTAACTGTTGCCTCAAATTAGAACAGATGCTACTTACCATTTTGATATTTATCACTGACAGAACAGTGATAAATATCAGAAAGTGACAAAAGTGATCTTCTCCATAAGATGTTACAGAAAAACCTGAAGGAAATTTTGGGCCAACCCAATAGAACAGTGTTGTGTTATCTCCAGATAAAACAAATAATTAAAAATACAGCCAATGCGTACTCAGTAGGTGAAAGGTAGCATTTTAGATACAGGGAAGATTAGATGCAGACTTCACACGTCCTCGTGTAATGTTTGCAGCCCAGCTAATTACAGTCAGAGGGCCACTAGTGTTAGTCCCTGAAGCCCTTTGCTGCAGTGCGGAGTACAAAACCCGTCTCGGGGAGGTTAAGCTCACGAGCAGAGAAGTCAGGAATGACCTGATCCACCAGTCTAGTTTTCCAGTTCCCTATATAACAAATATGCAATGACTAACCCAACAGGTATTTCCGTTCCTCTTCTTCGCCACTTCCAAAATAAGAACTGGATAAACTTGTCTCGGCGCCCCTTGCAGCTCGGTTTGAGCCTGTGACACATACAGTCAGTGACACTCACGGGCGTTTGCTGGTAGCTTCTGGAAGATGGCTCGCTTTTCTTGTAAGAAGGTAAACGTGTCACTGACCTAGCCTCTCCAGCTTCCTCCTGTTTTGACCTCAGATGCTATCCAAAGGTATCACGAAAACCACATTGCAAAGGAGGTGTGTGACAAGCGTGGGGGAAGAGGAAGAGAATCACAGAGACTCCAGCTACTTGTCAAACCACCCTGAGATGTAGCTCTTTGTTAATTATGCCAAGATAAAAGTTATATTAAATTTGGATTGTAGGTTGTGGCTTCAGGAGAAGATAAAAGCCCTTCCTGTGATGATACTGTATATCACCAAAGAAAAAAAGGAGAAAAAAGTTTTGAAAGCTAGAGGAAAGATAAGAAGTCTATTAGACATATCAAAGGTCACTTTACATTTGAGGCTCCTTTTGACAAATATGAATGAAAAGATCTATTATTCTATGTATAGATATTAGTCTGGTCAGGTAACTAAAACAACAGCACGGACTGGATGGCTGAGACAGTGAATTACAGTGGAGGCTGGGCGCCAAGATCTAGGGGCCAGCAGCGTTGGTGTCTGATGAAGACTGTCCCTGGGGCTGCAGTCAGCTGCCTTCTCACTGTGCCCTCACGTGGCCCTTCCTTAGGGTGTCTCTCGTAAGTACAGTAGTCCTGTTGGATCGGGGCCTACCCTTGTGACCTCGTTTAACCTTAATTACTCCCTGTGAGTATGCGTGCCTGTGCGTGTGTGTGCTCAGGCGTGTCTGACTCTCTGCAAACCCCCGGACTATAACCCAGCAGGCTCCTCTGTCCATGGGATTTCCCAGGCAAGAATACTGGAGTGCATTGCTGCTTTCTGCTCCAGGGGATCTTCCCAACCCAGGGATCGGACCCACGGCTCCTGCACTGCAGACGGATTCTTTGCTGCTGAGCCACTTCAGAAGCCAGAGGCTCCATTTACAAACACAGGCAACACTCGGGAGGTAGGATTTCAATATATGAATTTGGGAAGAACGTAAACATTCAGTCCCGAACAGTACAGAATGAATATGACATCATTACATGTCTACAAAGATTTTTCTCAGTTCAAAAGATAAAAGGAGATACACTAAAAAAAAACGAAAAAAAACAGCCTATTCTTTCATTTGTTTATTCAACAACACTGAGTATTTACTGTGTATCTTCTCTGGGTTATAAAAATTGTTGAGAAGTATGTGATCCCTCCCAGGAGTTTAGAGTGAATGGATTTTTTTTATAATCTATAGCGGCATGAGGTAAACCTGATAATAGAGATACTCGTGATGAACTGCGGGAATGAGAGGACTGGAAGGGGGCAAATAGTGGCCAGCAGCACAAGTCCAGTGCCCTAGCTGCTGCTTCACGTGGAACGCAAGGGCACACCGAGTGCTGGTGTCAGCCCAGCCTGCACGAGACACAAGTGTCGGCCCTAATTCTCCTCCCTCTTCCCGTGCCTTAGATACGGCTACGAAATGCAAAAGTCCACCTCCCTGATGTAATAGAGACACATGCTGTGATAACACGTGGTAACGTTTTGATGTAGGGCACGTACTGCATATCCATTTACCAGTGTTCTAACAGCGGTTCAAACTTTTACTTGGTATGGCTTCACTAGGATGAGAGTTTCTGGTTCTCTCTTGATAAGCCACACCCCTAGCGCTTTTGTCTGAATCTTAGCTTTGGTTTGGAATCTGTGACGTGAAACATATTTTCTTACTGTTTTTTTCAATCTTATACTGTTATTTTGCCTTTATTTTACCAAGTGTCATCTGACCTGGTTCTTCCTAGAAATAATTATTTATTCTCATATTTCACTGTTTTATATACTATTAGTAAATATATTTAAACTTAGTTTAAGTACGGCTGATACACACAGTTTTGAAAACAAAACTGAGAGTTTGGTAATCAGTCACACAGCAGTGCAGGTGTTCTAAGCAGTCAGCCGTGACCATTCAGCTCATCACGGGTGTTGGTGAGCCCATTCTATAGAGAACATGGAAAACTTGAGTGGCTAAATTATGTCTGTATTCTGAGCTTGGAGGTGACAGCGGAGCGCTTGTCTTATGCCTTGAATCTGTCCAGTTCTTTTCGTCTCCACTGCCATCGCCCTGACCCGAATCACAAAAACACCTCGTGAACTACAGCACTGGGAGGGTCTGTCAGCTTCCACCTTTGCCCCACTTTAATTCAGTCTCCCAGAGCAGCCTTACTGTTCTTTTGGAAAAACATTAATCATACCATGTTTTTCTCTACCTAAAAATTTTCAAAGATTCCTCATCACTTTTAATATTAGGACAGCCAAACCTCTCTCTGTGGTCTCCAAACATGGTTCCACTCTGCCAGCCCCTCTCCTTAACGCCCGCCACGGGCCACCTTCCGTTCCTTGACGGGTTCAGGTCTGCTGCTGCCTGACCTTCCCATAAACCCTGACTAGAGAGCCATACCCCAAGTCCTAACTGGCTCTTCTCCTCCAAGTCTCAGGTTAAATGTTACCTCAGGCAACCTCAAATAGTCCTCAAAACAGTCCTGAGGCAACCTCTTCAGGCAACCTAAAATAGTCCTCCAAACAGTAATTTCGATGTCAATTTTCTTCTTCTTATCTGCTCCACTTGCCCGCCTCCCCACAGCTTGCCCCAAAAGGCAAGGCTTTGCCTGTTTTCCTGTAATCCCTGCCTGCCCCACAACTACCAAGCTTAGGAAGAAATGGCAGATGCTCAAAATATTTATTGAATAACCTAAATTAGGACAATAGTAGAGAAAATAGAGGTATTTGAAAGGAAATTTTAAGTCGTGGGGATTGATACTTCCTGTGGGTTGTTGTGCTGCCAACTGAGGAAGAGAATAATGCAGGAAGAGGGGGGTTTAGGGGCTAGATTCAGCTTGGGACACACTGGATTTGAAATAGATAGGTCATCCAAGTGGAGCTCTCGAGCAGGCATCCAAAATTCAGAGGAGTGGTCTGCCTTGCAGAACTCAAGTCAGATTCACAAGGATTAACTGTTCTTCACACCCGTTGCCTAGTCTACATTGATCTAAACCCCGTCAGGGCCTCGTATGTTAGCAGTGCTAAAATGAACACCAAAAGCGCATGATCCCAGGTGTACTACTGTGACAGGCATCACAGAAACACGCTTCATGGGCCCGGCTGTCTCATCCAGGTAGTTTGTTTTCCATTCCAAAAGTAATTTGTAACCAGGGAGAACTGTGTCCTCTTCTTCCTTTAGAGGGGATACAGTAAGGGCACCATACCACAGTTTGGTCTTGTTTTGGCTAATTTTAGTACTTAGCATTTAAAGTAAAGGTTAAGAAAAATTCAAATATACAGTAAAATTTAAATCCTTCAACCTCACTAGTAATCAGATATAGTTGCTATTTTTTTTTTATGTATTTTCACTAGAGTTGGAGTAATGAAGTCTGTGTATTGCTGGTAGGAGTGTGGACTGGTTCAAGAATAGCATTTCTGGAGTTGATTTGACTACATACAGCCAAACTACTAAAAATGTTCATAGCCTTCAATCTAGCAATTACACTTTGAGGAACTTATACAAAAGAAATGTATATGATGTTTAAAGGATATAATACATCACATTTATCTTGAACATGTCATCCAGTTTCCAGTACTGAGGGGATTCTGTCAAATATTTTATGATAGATAAAAAGTGGACTGCTTTGTACCCAATAAAGCAATGTTACAGAAGATTTAAAGATATTCATGATATAATTAAAAGAAGCAGACTTCAAGATAGTATTATCTCACTTTTAGAAGTAAAAAGGTGTTCAACATTTATGCATTTGTATACAGAAAAAAATAAAATCATAGTCATGGTTATCTACTTGATGGAATTATGAAGGAATCTTATTCCTGTCATGAATCTGTATTCTCTCTCTTTTCTATAATAAGCACGTACTGAAAAAAGTCTTTGTAATTTTTAAATTATTTTCAAACTAATAGTATGTGTATTACCCCATCATCTACAGTGTGTTTGCCTCAAGGCCAGTTCCTTCATCTCCTTCGCTCCTACCAGAGGAAGACAGTGCCGTCCACACTGTGGCACTGTGGTGGTCCAAACGGAGTGTGAAAATCCTCAACTCGGTCTATCCCATAGTCAGTGCAGTTCAGTCGCTCAGTCGTGTCCGACTCTTTGCGACCCCATGAATCGCAGCACACCAGGCCTCGCTGCCCATCACCAACTCCCGGAGTTCACTCAGACTCACGTCCATCGAGTCAGTGATGCCATCCAGCCATCTCATCCTCTGTCATCCCCTTTTCCTCCTGCCCCCAATCCCATAGTAGGCACGTGTAAATGAACAGACTCTGACAAACGACCCCCTGCACCGAAGAGCATCACCTTGGCCCTTCAGGAGTCTACCTGTGAGCAGGAAAAACCTTGGAAATCCTTTATTAAACTGACATTGGTGGACAGACTGAAAGTCATTCGTTAACTAACCTTGTTATCCCATCATTTATCCTATATTTTACATTTTGAAAGCTTGAGTAGGCTGTCTGGTTTACAAATGGTTTTTGTTCTAACCATGCTTCGCCATACTTAATCCGTTGAGACTGCATGTTAAGTCCCTCAGTTGTGTCCGACTCTGTGCGACCCCATGGACTGTAGCCCTCCAGGCTCCTCTGTCCTTGGGAGTGGGTGGCTTGCCATGCCCTCCTCCAGGGTATCTTCCCCACCCAGGGACCGGACTCACCTCTCCTCTGTCTCCCGCGTTGGCAGGTGGACACTCACTAGCGCCACCTGTGGTAAACGATGGTCTTTCAGATTAATCTTAAAATGCCTTTCAATATATAAGATAATGGAAATCTGCATAATGATTGCAATGGGACAATTTATAAAGTTTGAACTGGTGATTAAGCACGAGTAATTTAAAGCAAATATTTGTGTGGACAAACAGGGCTTCAGGGGGCTTCCCAGGTGGAGCTAGTGGTAAAGAACCCATCTGTCAACACAGGAGACATAAGAGACTCAGGTTCGATTCCTGGATTGGGAAGATCCCCTGGAGGAGGGCATGGCAACCTGCTCCAGTATTCTTGCCTGGAGAATCCCATGGACAGAGGAGCCTGGCGCGCTACAGTCCATGGGGTCACAAAGAGTTGGACAGGACAGAAGCGATGTAGCACGCATGCACAGGGCTTGAGGAAAGCAGATTAGTTAGAGATGAAAGGTAAGTGGAGACTTTTGTAAAGAATCGAATGGGAGATTTCCAAGTGAGCCAGGCCAAGCACAAAGAGATGATACAGATTTGGAGTCTGCTCAAAAATGACACGTCGGGCCACCTCAACTAAATGGGCCCACAAGCAGTGCAAACGGTTTGCCAGAAGGATACAGATCACTTCCAAGCCAGCCTCCAGCCTGGCGACTCACGCAGCACACTCGAGGCAACAACCGCACGAAGTCACAGAAGCAGAGAAACTGCCGGTTCCCGCCCTGTATTCGGTCCACCAGCTGAAGTGGAGCCACGTCAGCCCACCTACCACCATGCAAGGGAACCCCTTGCCGCGCCACCATTATCTGACGGCTCGTTCTATTTTTTAATGTCTTCATGCATTCATGTTTCACAAAAGTCTATCGATCACCACCTCTAATTTTATACTCATTAATCAAAATAAGGGCTGTGCTTCTGCCTAAAACGGATTAATAATGCTTTGATTATGATAAACAGACAGGAATTGGAAGACCCAGGAAGAAGTGAAAGATGGCCCGCGGTGAACTAACGAAAGCATGCATAAGGAGGAGCAAGTGATAACAGCATACGGGCCCATGCCCCAGGAATAAAGGAAAGGCGAGCAGAAAAGCGTGGTGGATAAGAGTGGGACAGACAACACAGGAGGGCACTCAGTGTGGGAGGCTGATCATTCAGTTTCAGACCGCAACCCTTTAGCTAGTCCGTCAGTGATTTATTTACAGGATCTTGGGGATGCTGGTCTTATAGTACGTGAACGGCTTTATGTGCAAAGTAACATTTTACTGTATGTGTTGAAAGATATATGTGTAGAAATGTCTTCCAGCTTTTAGCTAGGCCATACATTAATTTCTCCTTTATGGAGGAACCTTTGTGGGTGATACAGCTTGTGTGTGTTTGTGTGTTAGTCACTCAGTTGTGTCTGCCCCTTTGCAACCCAATGGACTGTAGCCCACCAGGCTCCTCTGTCCATGGAATTCTCCAGCCAAGAACACTGGAGAGGGTTGCCATGTCCTTTTCTAGGGGATCTTCCCTTATCAGGGATTGAACCCAGGTCTCCTGCATTGCAGGCAGATTCGTTACCATCTGAGCCACCAGGGAAGCCCCTGATATAGTTTACGTGGATATATTCATAATGCCATCCTCAAAATATTTTGTAAAAATCTGTGGGGTTTGCTTTTCTGAATATGTCATATCTACAAAATGTTTCCTTATTTTCTCCAGTTCTTGGAACCCCAGAACCTTCCAAGTTCACTTATCTCTTAATCCGAAGCTAGTTAAGAATATACTTTAAAATTAAACAGACCTAAGCTTGGGTTCTTGCTTCTTACCAAGTAAAGCAAATTGCCTCAGCTCTCTGAGCCTCAGCGCTCATTTGGAATAGAGATAATGGGAGTGCTCACCAGCTCGTTTTGTTGAAAGGAGGACACCTGGGAGGGTGTGTCAAGCGTGCAGCTGCGGACCTGGCATTACCCGTGGCTTGGAACCAGCAGCGGAGCCCAGGGCAGCAAGGGGCTTGCACAGGTGCCCAGTGTGCTCTTTTGCACACACTTCCGCCTCACGCAGTGCCCACCAAGCTGTGTCCCTGAGAGGTCACAGTTTAGCCACAGCCGGAGAGTTAAGAGGAGCAGAGAAAGCTCCCTGAAATGCTGAACTGTCCATATTCCTACCAGTCACAGTTTTCTTTGGTGATGGCGGGATCTCTGTTTGAATACATTCACGGACATGCACGTTTAAGGCACCTTGGTTGACAGTTAATCTGAGGTCACCTCCTCAAGGTCGCCTCTCACGCTGCTCACTTCTTAGTCATACTAGCCTTTTCAGCACCTGGAATGTTCTACTTGCCTACCGCAAACCTTCAGGGACAACATTATCGCTACATTTTCTTTCAATAGAAGGATAAAGCCAAAACCTACGGAAACCTCAACTTCCTGCTTCTGCAGTCTGCCAATAAGTCTTGTTTTATGAGTGATGCTTACAAACTGTTCTGTAAACATTGAAATTTTAAATGTAAATATAAATACATAAAGCAAATAGGCATATTGTTTAAGGACACAAAGAAATAGGGAAATGAGAGAAGTTGATCTATTTGTTGTCAGATATCAAATTCCTTCAAACATTCTTGGAAGCATTTTTCCTTCGGTTTAGTCTCACCTTTCACATATATCAGAGGAATACCATTGATTCAGTGTGCTGTCAAGGCGTAAGAAGCTGATACGGAAGTCACTTCCTGAATTCATTTTCAAGGCACAGAACGGCCACCGTGACCAGACAGACAGTATGCCTTGTGCCTTGGTCGGTGCCTCACTCAACTACATAGAGAGTTTTTCATTCTAAAATGCTTGAAAGCAAATATCATTTGAGTAGTGTTGTTCCATTCTTTGTTCACAAGCTTCTGCTAAGAAGTGACATCATCTGAGAAATTTGTATTTTGAGATATGTAAATAAGAATTTCCTTGTGTACAGTGTACATGCTAAGTCGCTTCAGTCGTATCTGACTCTTTGTGACTCCATGGCCCGCCAGGCTTCTCTGTCCATGGGATTCTCTAGGCAAAGATCCTGGAATGGATTACCATTTCCTCCTCCAGGAGATCTTCCCGACCCAGGGATCAAACCCCCATCTCTTATGTCTCCTGCATTGGCAGGCAGGTTCTTTACCACACGCCACCTGGGAAGTTCTAAGAATTTCCTTAAATTTAACCAATTTAATCATTAAAGTCTTGCCCATGTCTATAGCACTTCTGGAAAAATTATGGCAACAAAAGCACAATCTATGCTGGCCTTGGATTCTGTCTACAGAAATATCATAGGAACATTTCAGACTTTGCTCTCAAGTACCCAACATTCTGTGGTCTGTATGCCCACCTGAATGTGCCTGTGCTTGACATGTGTGCAATGAACAAGGCCCTTCCTGACCCAGCTACTCCCGCAGGCCCCTCTGAGAGCCCTCGACTCCAGACATGCTGTCTTCCAGCTCTGCAAGGCATGTCTCCAGCAGGACGCCCCGGCAGGTGGGCCCCCAGCACCGTGTGCATGCCTCTAGTAGGGCACTTACTGCTTTGGGTTGTACTTAAGTCCATTCCCCATGTAGACGCTAAGCATACACACGCCAGAGGCTCTACGGATATGTGTTTCATATGAATGGATGGATTCATCTTAGAAATTAAAAATAAAAATAAGGTATTTGAACCTCTTAGCCCTCAGACAATTAATACCTTATGATTAAAATGGACTCAGAGGGTTTATTATAACTAGAAGTACTTTGAGAATTGGCTGGTTTAAACTGACCCTCAGCACGAATCCCGTAGGTATCAAATCTGCCTTTCCCCCAGAAGCTACTGTGATTCAAAAAGCTCTTCCACAGCGGTTGAGGGGTGCAAGTTTGCAGACAGACTCTACTTCATTAGGTCCGAATCCTAGGACTTTCATGCCTGATGGAGCCCATCAAGTAAGTCTTCTGCTCCAAACCCCTCATCTTACAGGTAAAACCTCACACCAGGAAGATTATCTGAATGTTGATGGAGCAGTAGAACGCTGTGGAAAACAGGTCTCTTTGGTTCCCAGCCTGGTGCTGTTGTGTTTGGTTATATCCACAAAAATGGCATGGATATTGGATCATAGCCACTATCTGAGTGTTAACTTTTTCACAGCCACTGGAGAGAGGTTCCCAAGTTTGTCCTGGATTCCAGACTCCAGTTCTACCTTTCAGGCTTACGTCAGTTGGAGAGGTTGGTGAAGAAAGGTCATGCAACATATTTTAAGTAATTACTTATTTAGTTGGAGTGTAGTTGCTTTACAATGTTGTCTTAGTTTCTGCTGCACAGCAAAGCGAATCAGCCATATATATATATGTGTGTATATGGGATAGACTATGTATGTACGTATATATATACCCTCTTCCTTGTATTTCATGCAGCACATTTTATTCTTTTTAATTGGAGTGTAGTTGCTTTACAATGTTGTTAGTTTCTGCTGTGCAGAAAAGTGAATCAGCCACATATATATATATATATTCCCTCTTCCTTGGGTTTCACGCATCACATTTTAATACCAGTAAGTGTGAGTGTGTGCGTGCTAAGTTGTTCCAGTCCTGTCCGGCCCTTTGCGACCCCGGGGACTGTAGCCCACCAGGCTCCTCTGTCCATGGGATTCTCCAGGCAAAAACACTGGAGTGGGGCGCCATGCCGTCCTCCAGGGGATCTTGCAGACTCAGGAATGGAACCTGCGTCTCTTACGTCTCCTGCCTTGGGAAGCGGGTTCTTCACCACTAGCGCCCCCTGGGGAGCTCAGTATTCATAAGCAGGGTCAATAGCGTCCAGCCTGAGCCTGGATGCATGCATTCTATCCTCCTTCCTGATGGCTTTGAGAATCGCTGCCCATTCCAACGCTGGAAGCTCGCAGCTAAGCGCTTAGCTGTTGAGCCCTCAACTGCTGTTGCAATCATGCCGTCCTGATTCCTCTCTGCCCCTGAGCCGTGAAAGCCCAGCCCCTGGGAGCCGCCCGTTGGAGAAGTTACTGGTGCCTCTCGCATGGCTGAGCAAGCACGTTGGCTCCTATCAGTTCCTTGAGAAGCAGTCAGCCCAGGCGACCCCCAGGGAGCGCAGTCGCAGGCCCCTGTGCTGGGGAGGAGCCCCCAGCGCTCTCACAGCAAACTTGGGGTGGTCACCGGCCGCCTCGCCTCACTGGTGCACAAGACGGAGCGTGAGATGAAGCAAAAGAGGTTCCCAAAGACGGCCGACTTTCAGGCTCAGTTAAACCATACTGCCAGGCTTGTTGCCTAGGTTATAAAGAAGCAGTATCCGTTCTAAAGTTTCGATGAGTAAAATACAAACAGCATTTTTTCAGGAAAGGAGCTGCTTCTGGCCAAATTTAGCCAGAGGCTCCTCTTGGCCTTGGCGATGAGCTAGGAGGACCGCCTGGTGGAAGGGGCGCCGCTGGGAGGGGCGGCGAGGGTGGTGGTGGGAGGGGCCTGTGTGGGAGGGGCGCCGGCAGAAGGGGCTGGTGTGGGAGGGGCGGCGGCGGGAGGCGGGGCGGCGGGAGGGGCGGCGGCGGGAGGGGCGGCGGGTGGAGGGGCGGCGGGAGGGGCGGCGGCGGGAGGGGCTTTGATGGGAGGGGCGCCGGTGGGAGGGGCGCCCGCGGCCCCGGGTAGCCTCGTGGCTCCCGGGGAAGCGAGCTGAGGCTCGGGAGGCCTCGAACTTAGGTCCGCGGTCTGGGCCGGACTGCTGTTCCAGGGTCTGTCTGACCTAAAGGAGGTGAAGCCCAGGAGGCTTTTCTTGAGTGACTGTCTCATCTGAGAAAACGGGGCCACCATCCCATCCAGACCTCCAAGAGCAAAAGAGGAAGGTATTTCATTTACTGTAGAATTTTTGGTGAATTGTTGTTACCTTCACAAGGTAGGAACATAAAATTGATTTTTGCCTTACTTTTATATTTGAAATTCCAAAAGTCATTATCAACTACTTTTTCACTGTAGCAAACTTCAGACTGTCCGTTTGTATTATTTTACCTGTTTTTCACTTAGGATGCCAGCCACACAAGCTTGAAAGTTGTCTGTTTCTAAAAGTTTTTCATAAGTCTACTCCCTATATTAGCTTTTTCGTTTTCTCACATTCTCTTTATTCTGTTTTCAAAACTTTTCTTGGGCTTTAGCTCCTTTTTTACTCAGCTAGTATTCTAAACATTGTATGCTTGACAACTTTTCTCACCTTATTTTGAAAAAATGAAATTCTTCCTCTTTACTCCATTTCTTCCTTTTGAAGGAGAAGTTGACATTCAGAACGAAGTGGCTTTGTTCAAATAATTAAAAGACGGAAAGCTGCTTCCTACTGCAAGGAAATAGGACGTTTTTCAACACTGTCAAAATACACGGTAGAAGCTAGAAAGCCTCCTGGACTTTCCCTGCTCCCATTCCTTCCTCCGTTGGGAGTCCCACCGCCAGGCTGTTGGCCGGTCCTCTCCCAGGAGCCTCATCTTTCCCCACCTGCCGCCTCTCACCTCCCCTCCCAGTGTGCCGGTCCCCCTGGAGCCCAGCATTCTCTTTCACAATGCCCATCAGCAGCGCAGGCCAGACCCTTCAGCGGTCAACCAGGCAACAGCTGGTCCAGAAGGCCAGCCCAAGGCAGCCAAGCAACGCTGGAACCCTTACACATCATACTGGGCTGCCTTAGGTATGCCAGCCTCCCCTGACCACACTTGTTGAGGGCACGGAGCTGTGCTTACCCGTTTCTGAAAACCTAGTGCCCTCCAGAGCGCTGGTTGTATGCACTGGAGAAGCTGTGAGCAAGATGACAATGGGGAATTTTTGCAACATCTCGTGTGCCGGGCACAACACGGATGTTGTTGCCTATATTGTTATATTTAATCCTAAATTTGACCATGTAAAGATATCTTCAGTACTCATCTGACACATGAAGAAAAGGAAGATCAACAAAGTTCAGTGATGGAAGGTCACTGCGGTGGAAGCTGTCAGGTAACTTCCGAATCCCCTCCAGCAGAGGACTGACGGGCTCGCCTCCTGGCAGCGTTGCCTGTGGCTCTCCTCACCCCAGGACCATGCCCTCTGCCAGGCAGCCGCACTCTGAGTGAGAGCCGCGGGGTCGCCCGCACTCAGGCGCCGCTTCCTGGTCCCCTCGTGGAGTCAGTAAGGCCTCCCGTGAGACCACACTGCCCCTCAGCTTCTCTGTGTAATCCCTCCCTGGGGCATTGATGCCAGTCAGCCTCATTCAGCTTCCTGATTTCTTTTCTGTCTCAGTCAGCTTCCCAGGGAGCCTCGCCGGGAGGAGTCTGGCAGCCAGTAATTGATGGACCCCGGGGACCAGACCAGCGGCCCACCTCAGCGCTCCGCTTGTGGTTCCCTGGACTGCACCCCCTCCTGTGATAAACAGGCCTTTCTGTTCTTTGTATCCCCGGGACTCAGCGCAGGTACTCAACAAGTATCTGTCAGTCAGCCTCCGCTCTGTGTTCTGGCTTGGTTGCTTAGGCTCCTTTGTTGACAGTTCTCGCCCTGGGAAGCCTCACAATGAAGTCTGCTGCCTCGAGGGGGCAGGCAAATGATCTTCTAAACTCGTGATTCAGGATCAGGTCAGAAGTGGTCAGTGTAGTTGCTTCAAGCAATACCCAAACCCTCTAATGTTAGACTTTGTTTTCTTTATCAGTGTTTTCAGAAATTCAAGCATTTAGCAATTACATTTCTCCTCCTTAAATAACAAGGCTGATCCAAGTCTTATTGATGTTATTAACTAAATATCTTTAAACCTGTTGAGAACGGAATGTTTTAAGAGGAGAGAGAAGTCACGAGCGCTGACCCTGGGCCTGGAGGGCGTGTGCATCACACGCGTCCTGTCGTGCACATTGTAACTGGCACTGCAGATGTCAGAAGCCGCGGCGACGGCTCCGTGCCCCAGATCCTGCCCACTGGCATCTTCAGAAAAGAAGTCAGAGCCAAAGCAACTCACGTGCCTTTGAGCCTTCATTGGAAAACATCATCTTGAACTTGTCGATCTTGACTAAGAACTACAAAAGGGCTACATTTTCCAATAGGGACTCAGGGGACTCAACGTTTGAGCTATTATTGGCTCAGTCTTCTCAGCTAAAGTTTGCTTTCTTTCTCTGCAAAACGCATACATGTTCATTAAAATAAAAACTCTGTTAGAAAAATAATTAGTATTAGAAATGCAACCAATCTGGCCCAGTTTCCCAGGAGCTTCTGATAGTTTTAGGCTTATGTAATTTTGTTATTTTGCGCTGTCCCAAGTAAAACAATCTTCTTGTTCTGGTTCAGTTGCTAAGTCATGTCTGACTCTGCAGACAAAATAACCTTCCTGGAGATGTGCTAGTGGGACGCCTGCCCCTTTTTTCTCAGTTTGGACCTCTGCTGCCCTCTACAGCCAACGAAAGACAACGAACGGTCTTTTCTTAGGTTCTACTTGTCTGGAACGATTTTTTTTAAGGATTTTATGCCTGTGTCATCTTGTGAAGGAAGCACTTGTATCAGCAGAAATACAGGGAAGAAATGAAGGATGTAGGTATTGAACTAAGAGTGTTAGTCACTCGGTTTTGCCAAGTCTCTGCAGCCCCGTGGACTGTAGTCTGACCGGCTCCTCTGTCCATGAGGTTTCCCAGGCAAGAATGCTGGAGTGGGTTGCCATCCCTTCTCCAGGGGATCTTCCTGACCGAGGGATGGAACCCACATCTCCTACGTTGCAGGAAGATTCTTTACCATCTGAGCCACCAAGGAAACTTGATTTCAAATTCTTCATTCTAATTAGCAATTGTATGACCTCAGAAAGTTGCTTCATCTTTTTGAGCCACTTTCAGATTTATTAATGACTACATATATCAATTAATTAATATCTAATTCAAAGCCATGTTTTACAAACTAGTGATATACTGAATAAGACCTTTTGCACTCAGTTGGCATAGAATTAGCACATGACAGATGGTGACAAGTGTTACCTAAATTGCCTCTGTTGCTTTGAGAATTGGCAAGAGGAGGAAGAAAGTAAATTATTAAGCATTAATTTTGTACCAGGTACTGTACTAGTTTTACATATATATTCCCGTTTAATTTTCATGATAATCCAGTGATGTCAAGGATATAGTCTTCCTATTATATCATAAAGGTATTTCAGCCTCAGAGAAGTTAAGAAACTTTCCCAAAGTCACAGAGCTGGACTGTGACCTACCTAAGAGCAGGATCTGTGTCTTGCTTAAACTGACAATATCTATCATTAAGTAGTCTTTGGTGAAAGAATATATGAAAAAGTGAATAATCTGGGGAACGCTGAAAGTAAATGCGAACCTTATTGCCCATGCAGTGCAGCTGGGCATGTGTCACACTCAAGCAAACAGGAGTCTTGCTGAAATGTTAACAAACCACGTGGCCTGTTATTCTGCTCTCATAAAAGGCACAGAGAGAGCGCTGCCCACCACTTTGTGCAGGATATTTTGTGTTATACAACATATTTTAGTTCCAAGTACTTCAGGAAATCTGCGTTCAATTATTAACTGACTGCTAACGGAACAGAGACTTCACTGGACACACAGCAGAGACTGCAGACAAAAATGAGTTCAGAAAAGTAAGCAAGCAAGCAGACAAGTTCAAGGAACAACAAACACTACGGGAAGGACTATAACATTCACATGTATGATACCAGAATGCCCTGTTTTCAACAACAACAAAATAATACGACACACACAAATAAGACAGTGTGCTCCAAACACACGGGGAGAGCAGCCAGTGTCCCCAAAACAAACCAGATGCTGGGCTTATTAGATATTTTAAATTGGCTATTTAAAATATCTTCAAACAGCTAAAACAAACCATTTCTAAAACAGTAGAGGAAATCATGAGAATAATTTCTCACCAATAGGAAATATCAATGAAGAGAGAGATTTCATGAAAAAATACCTAAATGGAAATTCTGAAGTTGAAAAACACGATATAATAACTGAAATGAAAGTTCACTAGAGGAAATCAGCAACAAACAAGCAGGCAGAGAGAAGGAATCAGTGGACTTGAAGACAGATCAATTAAGATTATCTAGTCTGAAAATAAAAAAAAATGGGGAAAAAAATGAACAGAGCATAAGAGACCTGTGTGAGACCACCAAGCAAAGTAACATGTGTAATTGGGTGCCCGGGTAAAGAGAAAGGGACGGAAAGAGGAAGAGGAAGGGGCAGAAAGAATATTTGAAAAAATAATGACAAATACTTCCCAACTTTGATGAAAGATATGAATCAACAAATCCAAGAAGCTCAATGAAACTCAAGTTGGAAAAACTCAAAACATCTACACACATTTTAATCAAATTGTCCAAAGACAAAGAATCTTTAAAGTAGTAAGACAGAAGAGACTCATCACATACAAAGAATCCTCCATGAGATTAACAGGTGTTTTCTCATCAAAAACCACGGTGCCCAGAAGAAAGTAGCATATTCAAATTTTTAGGAGAAAAAAATTTTTATCCAGAATTTTTAACTAGCAAAACTGTTCTTTAAAAAAAAAATGAAGGAGAAATTAAGAACTCCCTAATAAAGAAAAACTGAAAGAATTCATTGTTAGTAGACCTGCCTCACAAGACACGCTAAAAGGAGACCTTCAAGCAGCAATGAAGGGCACCACACAGCGATCTGCACCAACGCAGGTAATAAGGAGCAGCAGCCAAGGTGACTGCGGAGGGGAGTGCTAGCCAGCCTGAGGATTTTTAGTTGTAACTCCTCTGTTTTCCATTTTATTTAAAAGACAAGCGTAATCACTATAAGTCTGTGTTTACGGGCCCACATGCCTAAAGATGTAGTTTAGGCACCATAAAGGGGGATGGGAGATATATAGAAGCAAATTTTATATAACATTGAAGTTGTTTGTATTAATTTGAACTAGTTTGTTATAAAGTGTTATTTGTAATCCCCAAGGAAAGCACTAAGAAAATAAATTATATAGTGAAAGGAGCTGCAAGGGAATTAAAATAGTACACTAGAATGTATTTATTTGCTATTTATTAACTTTTTGAAAGAAGGAAGTAATGGAGAAATTAAGGGAAAAAAGACGTAAGACATAAATTATAGAAAACAAGCACCAAAACGGCAAATACAGTAAATACATCACATATGAACGATTAACCTCTCCAATTAAAAGGCAGAGATTGGGGAATGGATTAAAAAAAAGAAATATCTAATTTTATGCTATGTACAAAAGACTCACAGTGATTCAAGCACAAATATAGATTGAGAGTAAAAAGATGGGAAAAGATATTCTATGCAAAATGTAATCAAAAGAGAGCTGAGGAGAGTAGCTATTACAAACACCAGACAAAGTAGACTTTGAGACAAAGATGTCGATACGGAAGTGACGCCAGGAAAAATAAAGTGAACCTCTGGCCTCTAGCTGACTGGAGCCTGGGATAGAGGCCACAGCTAGATATAGAGGCCACAGCTAGATATACATGCAACTGCAGCACTGCCCCAACTTTAATCCCCATACTGACTCAGAGCTCAGAGGACAGTGCTTAGTAAATATCAGTTGATTGAATGAATAAATTCATATGAGCAATTTAAGTCATTCTCTCATAGAAAGGATAGTTGAAACTATAATTTTAAATGATACCTACGAATAGTATAGAAAAGAGAGAGCAAATAACTAAATTATTAAAAATCTGGGAAAGATTCACATTTATGAGTCAGGAAGAAGACTGAGCCCTCCAACGAGAAAACGATGCACGAGCTGGGACTGAGGGAGCACAGGAGAATCGTGGCGGGCAAGAAGCCGAAGACTTTCCCAAGCTGGAGAAGATGAACCGCTCCAGTGTTCTTGCCTGGGGAATCCTATGAACAGGGGAGCCTGGTGGGCCACAGTCCACAGGGTTGCAAAGAGTCAGACACGACTGCAGCTATACGCGTCTTAACACACGTGTATAATTTGTACATGAGCATATATGATCCACTTAGACACATTTCAGATATATAAACATATTACATAAAAGCATGCCACACGCCACCCACATGTCACCCTTTCGGTGCTTCACAGAGAAATCTGAATTGGAGACTTTGTGGATGCTGAAAAGGAACATTTAACCCTCCTGATAGCATAAGTAATAGTGTATAGACAGCCTTCAGTAGCCTGTGAATATCAGAAATGTTCAGGAGAAGGATTCACAGAGGCACTGCCTACTTGCTCAGCATTTGAACACCTCTCTTCTGAAGAGCAGTTTTACTGTTTTGCCCTGTCTGTACTCCGTCAACATACACTGTCTTCTTTTTCCAAAACAGTAGCTCCAATATCTTGTATAAAGTGCAATAAAACTTCTGGCCAGCCAGGAAACAAATGATGTAAAGCAAATTTGAAGTTGGAGTATTTTAGCTCATTTAAGAAATACTGTGGATCACAACAAACTGGAAAATTCTTGAAGAGAGGGGAATACCCAACCACCTTACTTGTCTCCTGAGAAAACCATATGTAGATCAAGAAGCAACAGTTAGAACCAGAAATGGAATAACTGACTGGTTCCAAGTTGGGAAAGGAGGATGACAAGGCTGTATTGTCACCTGCTTATTTATTTTATATGCAGAGTGCGTGCTAAGCCACTCAGTCAGGTCCTACTCTTTGCGACCCCATGGACTGTAGTTGCCAGGCTCCTCTGTCCATGGGATTCTCCAGGCAGGAACACTGGAGCGGGTTGTCATGCTCTCCTCCAGGGGATCTTCCCAGCCCAGGGATCGAACCTGAGACTCCTACCACTCCTGCATTGCAGGCAGATTCTTAGCTGCTGAGCCATCTGAGAAGCCCATTTTATGCAGAATGCATCATGCAAAATGCCAAGTTGCATGAATCACAGGCTGGAATTGAGATTTCCCAGAGAAATACCAACAACCACAAGTACGAGACATACCACTCAACGGCAGAAAGCAAAGAGGAGCTAAAGAGCCTCTTGATGAAGGTGAGAGAGGAGAGTGAAAAGGCTGGCTTGCAACTCAACATTCAAAAAACTAAGATCATGGCATCCAGTCCCGTTACTTAATAGCAAACAGAAGGGGGAAAAGTGGAAGCAGTGACAGATTTTATTTTCTTGAGCTCCAAAATCGTTGCAGATGGTAACTGTAGCAATGGAATTAAAAGACACTTGTTCCTTGGAGGGAAAGCTGTGACAAACCTGGACAGCATATTTAAAAGCAGAGACGTTACTTTACTGACAAAGATCCCTGTAGTCAAAACTATGGTTTTTCCAGTAGTCACGTACGGATGTGAGAGTTGGACCATAAATTAGAAGGCCGAATGCTGAAGAATTGATGCTTTCAAATTGACGTACAGGAGAAGGCTCTTGAGAGTCCCTTGGACAGCAAGGAGATCAAACCATTCAATCCTAAAAGAAATCAACCCTGAATATTTCTTGGAAGGACTATTGCTAACGCTGAAGCTTCAATACTTTGGCCACCTGTTGCAAAGAGTGACTTATTAGAAAAGACCCTAATGCTGGGCAAGATTGAAGGCAGGAGGAGAAGGGGACGACAGAAGGCAGGATGAGATGGGTGGATGGCATCACCTAGTCAATGGACATGAATTTGAGCAAACTCTGGAAGGTGGTGGAGGACAGAGGAGCCTGGCATGCCAAGTCCAGGTCAAAGAGAGTCAGCCATTACTGAGCGACTGAACAGCAATAAGAAATACTTCCTCCAGAAGAAACATCAGTTTGTATCTTAAATTGAAGAAACAAAAAGAAGTAGAGACATGAAGTAGACTTTGACCAGCAGTTCATAGGCTGGCTCCACTGGGCTGTAGCGTAACGCGACCAGGGTGTCCCTATTGGTGCTAGCGTCTCCGGAATCTTTCCTGTCTCTTTTTCTTCCTTCTTGCTGGACTCCTAACTTTAACAGATTATTCAGTTTGTTTTAGTAAGACATATAAATTGTGGTGTGTAAAGTATCTGCTACTCCAGTTTCTGCTAAATAAATCAGTGCTCAGACTCAGCGTTTGCCAAGGAGGAGGAAATGCTGCAGCTCCGACGTACTCATCCTCATTGCGTGCCTGGGCATTTGCTGTTTGAGGTGGCATTTTAGATCGAGAAGGCCAACATCCATTCCGTCTTCTTCAGGTAAGAGAACCTTGATTACGCTTTAGCAAACCTCCCTTCCTGCTTCTCAGCTCATGAGGATCCAGGGAGATTGGCCAATTAAATATTCTGGCTTTGAAATTTGATCCTGAACAGAATAACAGCTTCTTCACAATGGCCGCAGCTTAGCTTTCCTTGCTGTGGGGGACTGAGAAGATGGAGTCCCTTAGTCTGAGCTCCAGAGTCTCTGGCTTCTAACATTCCTCTGATTTGCATTTCCAGCATTTTCTTTGATTATGGGAACTATCCAAATCACTTCTAAAAAATCATAAGTTACGCTGAATGTGTTGCATGCACGCAGGCTCAGTTGCTTCAGTTGGGTCCGACTCTGCGACCCCATGGCCTGTGGCCCTCCAGGCTCCTCTGTCCACGGGATTCTCCAGGCAAGAGCACTGGAGCGGGCTGCCAAGCCCTCCTGCAGGGGATCTTCCCGACCCAGGGATCAAACCTGTCTCCTGCACTGGCGGTGGATTCTTTACCGCTGAGCCATCAGGTGTTCCTTATAACCAAAAAGAAGGAGAAAAACCTGAGGGATATATTGGAAAACACTTTTTTTTTTTTTTTTTTAAATTTTGGGGCCGGGCGCGCCGAGTCCCCAGCCAGGCGCAGCCTCAGAAGCAGAATTTGGGAGCCACCGCGGGAAAAAAAAAAAAAACACCCAAAACCCTTTGACTGGTCAACACCCACCCCCGGCCCGCGGAGAGACCTGGAAAACACTTTATTTAAAAATACAAGACAGCCCTGACCAAATGAGATCCACCCCTGAGGTGCCAGTGAGTCTCAGTGAAGCCAGGTCTCAGCAAACATCCCGGACTTTGTGACTTCCAAACAGAAGCTTTTCCATTCTAAGATGCCTTGCTGGAAGCGTATGTAGCTGACTGGTTAGTACCTTTATTCTTTTCAATACCTCTTCAATCTAAGGATGGTTTACTTTTATACCTTTTCCCTCACGTCTTTCACTGCTTCCTTATTGTCAACAGAGGGGCAACATTATGATTTTATTTCAATGTATTTTGTTTCTTTTCAGAATAAGAGTCACCTTCTACAAAATTTGTTTTTATTTTGAACACAGGCATTTTAGTACTTCAAATCTACCTGTGCACTCATTGATAATGAGAAACTGGTCTTCTTGCCCAAGGCTAACCAATAGAAATATAATGTGAACCACATATGTAATTTTTAATTTCCAAGTAGCCACATTTTAAAATGGTGAAAAGAAACAGCTGAAATTAATGTTAATAATATATTTTACTTAATACATTTAAAACAATATTTCAACATAAACTCTATATAAAGGTATTAATAAGATTTTCTACATCCTTTTTATACTCAGTCTTTGAAATCCAATATATGTTTTACACTCAAAGCACATCTCAATTCAGATGCAAATTTTAATTAGAAATACTCATTCTGTGTAGGGCTTCCCAAGTGGCTCAGTGGTAAAGAATCTTCCTGCCAATCCGGGAGATGCAGGAGACCCTGGTTCAATCTCTGGGTTGGGAAGATCCCCTGGAGGAGGAAATGACAACCCACTCCAGTATTCTTGCCTGGAGAATCCCATGGACAGAGGAGCCCAGCAGGCTACAGTCCATGGGTTCACAAAGAGTCGGACACGACTGAGCGACTGAACTGAACTGAACTGAATGAGGCAATATCCTTCCAAGGACTCAAGCTAATACCCCTTGGTAGGAGGTCTTGCCTGTGGCTGATGGAGACACGTTCCCCTGCCCTGTGTGAGCTCTCGGGACTGACCTGCTTGCTTCTTTCCAGTGGTCCCTCCTGTGACAGTCACTTCCTCAGACGTGTATACAGATCAGTTCTGAGCCAAAAACTTTGAAGGGGCGGCTCTGCAGATTTCCAGCACGCTCTCTCCCTCTCCGTGTAGCAACCTCCTTTCCAGAAATCTCCCCCTTGGATTTCCTCCCTTGGTAAGCCCACCAGGCTCTGTGGAGGCAGCGAGCGGGAACCACAAGTCCGCGTCTCATCTGTCTCCCTCCTCTGCTGCCTTCTATCCAATGTCTGAAAACCGTGCTTCATATCTTCTGTCCAGCTTTCCAGTTATTTGACAGTAGAAGGTAAATCCAGTTCCTGTTATTCTATCATGACCCAAAAGAGGTAAAAAGTCTTTCATGTAATATTGATAAATCTTTATTAAATGACAGCTGCATGAGAGAGGCTGTGCAGAGATACGCAGTTGGATTGAATGGGCAGAGACACAGTCCCTGCCCTCGAAGCAGCATGGTGCAGCATCACCACCTTGTCGTGGCAGAGGGCCTCGAGGAACTCAGAGACGCTAAGAGCCATGCTGGTCACGGCCACCCGAGTCAGACGGGTCGTACTCAAGAGTTCGGACGAAACGTGGCCCAGCGGAGGAGGGAACGGGGACCACGCTGGTGTTCTGGCCACGAGAACCCCATGAGAGTGAGGCACGACTTAGGGACTGAAGAACAACAGCAAAGGAGAGGAAAACAGTAAGAGTGATCATGCAAGTAAAATGCAACAGAAAACGTGACAGGTGACGGGGGAAAGCGATGGCTACGAAAGCATTAGAAGGAAGACCTGAGTTAGTCTGCAGGGGAGAAAGCGATGGCTACGAAAGCATTAGAAGGAAGACCTGAGTTAGTCTGCAAGCAGGAAAACACTTCCCAAAACAAAGGACATTTTAACTGAGATTGAAGAACTACGTAAGGTGTGGCATCTGTGTTGCGGGGGGATAGAAAGACTGCTAAGAAGGACATCATACGCAGAAGGCCTGTGGCAGGATGGAACCGCCAGCCGCATCAAGTCCAGCCCTTAGATTTCTCAGTGAAAAAACAGACTGAGTTTATGACTTGCCTAGTCGTACCGTGTTCAAGGCAGAGCAGGAAATAGGATCCAGAACTCCTACCTCCAAGTCTAGTGTTGTTTCCATTCCACTGACCTTGTATTCCCTAAGCTAATGTTGGGAATTACTAGATCATTTTCTATAATGACATTTGTCATTTTATGGCCCATGATACATTATGGGCAACACATAATTTTGAATTTTACTTCCATTTAAAAATCATTATGGCCAAATTTTATCTAAGATATATTTTTAATTGCCTATATTTTTATGTATTTACAAAGAATATGACACAAATTGTAAATAAATGTACGAGAGAGCCCAAAACAGAAAAGAATGAACACACACATTTAGCACGCTGAAGCCATAATAGCATCATAATGGCCGGGGAACGGTAATGCAGCTCCCTAAGTGGCTGGATGACACCCAGGAGATTCCCGCTCAGCAGCGGAAGCCGTTAGCGCTTTCAGACATTTGGGGAAATGCAGCCATTGCCCATTCCAAGCTTAATTGGCATAATAAATGTCAATTAAAACTCCTTTAAGATTTTAAATCGCAAAACTCAATGTAACTATTTATGTGTAAACTCACACAAGACTTCTTTACAAGAAAAGTTGTATTTCTTGTACATTGACCCTGGGCTACAAATCTCCTAACATGGACACGCTGCAAACCTGCCTTCGCACGGGGAGGAAAGTGCAGAGCACGTCACTCTGAAGTGGCTTACAGCTGATTATAGGTTTCATGTGTTAATAAGATTCAGTTTTCTTTCAACAAATACATAGAGAGTACCAACTACGTGCCAGGACTGGAAATACAGCGGGGAAGCAGTAGAAGGGTCCCTCCTATCGGGAGGAAGAGATCCTCCAAAATGCTGCCGGGAAGTCCCTTTTCATCTTAAAGGGATCCTAAATCTACACACGACTCCTTTAACTTTTACCTATGAGGCTTAAAAGACAATCATTCATCCAGTATAAATATAAAACAATCTGTGTTAGCTGCTGTATTTGGCAAAAACATCTTCGTGTCTTATGTACAGCTGTGTCCAAAACTTCCGCTCTAAGTAGCCCAAGCTGCCAAATGTTGGATGTCATCATCCTCTCCTTCTGTCCTCCTAGAAGATGCTGGAAAAACAACAACAAAAAAAGGATAAAAATCAGTCACTGGTGACATTCACACTTTCAGCACAGAAAACAAATTAGAATTACTCATTAAAAGGTGTATATTTATGAAATGGAAAATAAGTGCTAAAAGAGAGATGTGTGCTAAGTCGCTTCAGTCGTGTCCGACTCTTTGCGACCCCATGGACCCAGCCCCTGTGTCCACGGGACTCTCCAGGCAGAACACGGGAGTGGGTGGCCACGCCCTCCTGCAGGGGATCTCTCCGTCCGCTGCAGGGCGGGCAGGCTCGTTACCGCTAGCGCCACCTGGAGGCCCAGGCGTGCTCATTACTCGAGAGTTGCTTTTCTTGGCCGCGCAGGGCCTGAGGAATCTCACTGCCCTGACCAGGAATCGAGCCCACTCCCTGCGGTGGGAGCACCGAGTCTGAACCACTAGGCCGCCAGGGAAGTCTGCAGGAGAGGCCCCCTGAGATGGGCCTGGCCACGATCTCAGGCCAGCGTTTGACCACGGGGGCCGGGGTGAGGCACAGACCTGCTCGAGAGCGGCGTGCCGAGGGCGCGCCGGGCATCCTGCCCGACCCTCTGTCCGGCTGAGCCGGGAGCGAGGAGGAAGGCGCATTCGGGAGTCGGATATTTGTCATCTTCTTATTTAATTCTTCCTGCTCCAGTTCTTCAAGTTCTGCCATCAGCTCATCCTGAACACAGGAGAAAGAAAGAATTATGGAGTTAACGTTTCAAGACGTGGGTTTCCTCAAACACAATAACAAAAACATCTGCTACCCAATTGATATGTGAGAATCCAGTGGAATGGAATATTTAAGACTAAGTCTTTTTTGCAACACTGAGCAATAATTAAAATATGAATATTTGGGGCTGTGCAAATTTGTTGTAGCTAATCTTATAATACTTCAGTCAACAGTTTTTTTTTTTTTTAAGTAATTTGTGCTAGCTGAATATATAACCTCCAGAGCTTCTAGAAGTTTTACACTTTGCCTGTCATTTTTGCGATGTAACTTTTATGTTCTACTGTTCAGAATTCAGAATCTGTGAAACTTTAATTAGAGGAAATATATATTTTCATTTTGGCTAATGCTACTGAAAAGAAAACAGATATAGCAAAACCTTAACATACCAAATGTAAAAAGAATCAAAGATACTCTGGCTCCTTTGTTAAATTTCCAGAGCCAGTGAAAACCATGCTGTGTGTCTGAGTGAAGAATAACTCCAGGTGGGTACATTGTATTTCTTTCTGTTAGCAATAGTCCCCGACAGTCTTAATCTTAAATTACTCTGTCCCAAGAACCCAGAAAAGCAAGTCCAGCTGAGACTTTGAGGGTAAAAGCCGCCTTATGACAGAAATAATATAACTTGAGATGACTAGTTCAGGTCTAACCGGCTCCAAGAGTCCTCAGGTTGAGCCCAGCCCCCTGAGGGAGGTTGGGAGTCAAAACTAAACTTGTCGTCATTATGATTCTGAGGCCGTTGTCGTGAGCAATGACCTAAGACTCATATTCCACCAAGGAGATTTCTTCATTTATTCATTCGTCACTGAACAAATTTATCGAGAGCTTACTCCAGGCCAGGCATGAACTCAGGGCTCGGGAGACAAAATCCAATCAACAGTCCCTACATTTAAGGAGCTTTTTGGAACGCAGGAGAGAGGCTCACAAACAAATAATTATTCTATCTTAAAATGAGAGTAACAATACTATGGCCAAGGGTAGAGATCCTGAAGCCAAGCACAACACTGGATCAAGTCAGCATGTATCAGACACACGGCGAGCTGAGCTGTCTGAGAACTGGTATATCTATCTCAAAAAAGGAAATAAACACGAAAAAGAATAGCAGGAAGCCATGTGAAACAGTGCCTCAGGCTAGTTGCTGGCTTTTCAGTTCTCCACAGGCTGAAGGAATAAAATGCCTTCAGGACGAATATTCTGACATCCTATTTCTGCTAAAAGAACAATTAGGAACGAATATAGCAAATGTAGTAATAGCAGAACACACTACCCCACCCTGAATGTACGCCCAGAATCGCCAACACTGCTTGACGGTCATTACCAGCACTGAAAAGACTGATATTTTCTATAACAAATATGTGGTCACAAAATAATCATTTCCATCATTTTCAGATTTCAGGGAGCGAACACTTATTCATTCATTGGTAAAAGAATTTTAGAATTTAAGGGACTTCAGAATCGTCTAGGGACCGTCGTTCATTTTATGAATGAGAAAACCGAGGGTCCGAAAGAGAAGGGACCTCACGGGCTCAGCGGTCCGTGGCAGAGCGGGGCGTCCCCATGTGCCCAGGCCCTCCTCAGCGCGGCGTCGAGACTCCCCATGCTCACCAGCCAGCCAGGGGCAGGCGCACGTCTGGGGAGGCCCGGACAGCGCTGCAGGCCACAGATGGTCCCTGTCGAGCGGCCTTCTGGTCGCTACTGCCATTGCTGCTGCGGTTTCCCCCAGCCATTTAAACATATAAAAACCATCTTGCTCCACAGGCCAAACAGAAACAGAACTCGGGAAAGATCTGGCCTGAAAGCCACCCTTTTCCAAGCCGCAGCCTACATCACTTAAAAAGCTGCTGAAGAAACAGACCAGCAGACGCAGCAAACCAGCTCATGGTTAGTTACCAAAGGGGAAAGAGGATGGGGGTTAAATGAGGAGTCGGGATTAACACAGACAGTGTTATAAACGAAACAGACAGCCCTCAAGGACCATGGCACGGGGAACTCTACTCAGTGTTTTATGATAACCTGTAAGAGAAAAGAATCTGAAAAAACAGTTATGTGTGTGTGTAACAGAGGCAGGTTGCTGCACACGCGAAACGAGACAATACTGGTAAGTCAGCCGCCTCAGCTGTTTTAAAAAGGAGAATGGAGGAAAATGAGATGAAATGAAGTAAGTATAGAAACGAGAGCTGCTGACACCCAATCCCCACTTTCAAGGACTCTGGAACTACGTCTTACTTCCTACATGTGCTGTGTTCAACAGGACGTGAATGCAGGAGTCAGGTTCTTTGCCACGCTAACCTGAAACGTTTCAGAACATGCACCAGTCCTTCTTGTGTGTGCTTTGAGGAGGACAATTGAAATTCACAGCGCAGACTTCACCAGTATAATTATAGTCTGTTATTACTGGACTGATTAATCTCAATGGAATGTGTGTGTTAATAATGCCACTCCACGTTTGTTTCATAGCCCGGGTAATAAACAGAGGCAGCATAAGCCCTGATTTAACAGGAGCGTGATCTGCCTGTCCTGTGCAGAGTGACACAGTCTGCTCTCGTTCACCCAGATGTGTGAGCACTCAGTTTCTCATAATGGGGCTATTTACGCACCCGTCAACAATTAAAACTCACTGACTTCACATAATCACATGCTGCTTTTCTTTAATAGCTGAGAACTTAATTAGGGGGCTATTTGCCAAACTATATTAATCTTTCCTTTAAATCAGAGCTGCCAACACTTCATTTCCCTCTTAAGATAGGTGTTTTTCTAACAGATATCATTTATTCTTTAGTGATATTAAAGGACATGTGTAAGAAAACCTGCTTGCTTCACATGGTGGGAAGCTATCTTTTTTGTCAAGATTTTTTTTTTTTTTTTTTTGAGGTGGACCACTTTTAAAGTGTTTATTGAATTTGTTACAATATTGCTTGTTTTATGTCTAGGGTTTTTGGCCCTGAAGCAGTGGGATCTTAGCCCTCCAACCAGGGATGGAACCCACAGCCCCTGCGCTGGGATGTGAAGCCGTGACCAGCAGGCCTCCAGGGAAGTCCCAGGAAGAGCTGTCCTCCTCAGCAGCCATGTGCTCCATTCTTTACACTGCGTCACCCACCTCATCAAAGTCATCGCCAAATCCAACCCGTTGAGAAAATGCTTCAGAGATTTCTTGGGCAATATCCTGTTGCTCTGTAATCTCTTGCATCAAATCGTCTATTTTGTTCAGGTCCCTGGGAAACAATGTTTTGTTAAAATATTGTAGAATTTTACTTTCAAAGTATGAATTTAGACACAATAAAATCCCCTATGAAAAGTGAGTCAACTTAATATAAACTCTTGGTTATTTCAGTAGGATTATAAACGTCCCTGGTGGTAAGATTTATCAACTTGAAGACTTTACATTTCAAGAAATTAATAATTCTGTATATGCACATATTTTAAATTATGTAAGTTAATTGATAGCCATTATGTTTGGGAGTCACTAGGGGCATATCTGTAGACACATTTCGAAATTTTGTCTGGTAGGGCACGTTCAGGTGCTAAGTCGTGTCCGACTCTTTGCGACCCCATGGACTGTAGCCCACCAGACTCAGACTTTGTCCACGGGATTTCCTAGGCAGGTTGCCATTTCCTGCTCCAGGGTGGAAGGGCATATGAAACAGTTAAATACATGCTATGTATTAACTCTGCAGGAAGCGACGCCACGGGTCATCAAGGACCACGGAGAGTGAGATAAGCAGGAGCCGCTATCAGAGCAGCTTTTTGTAGAAGATGGACTGGAGACCAGAGATCCATTTTCCAGAATGCCACATAGCCCTGAGATTCTGACTCCCTGAGAACTTCCCCACGGCTGCTGATGGGCCGGGAGACAACGGATGAGAGCAGGGTTAGGCCTGTGAAGGCCTCAGAAGAATTAGCAGCTTCAGCAAAGGGATCACAGGCCCAGGGCCGATGGCAGCTCTCAAGCCAGTTCCTGGTGCCGAGCCCCTCTGGCCCCTGCAGCCCCATGGGCTCGGGTCCGAGTTTCCCGGCAGCCGCGTCTGCATCCCATCTCCAAATCATGCCTCCAGCTCTGAGGCCAGGCCATGCTGATGGGTACCGGGGAAGTGACAAGGCTACTCATTACTGAGCCGCTAACGCTGACATTTTCACTCCTAGTGGCATTAAATGCTTTGCGTGTTTTCCAGACTCCACGTATAGGAAAAGCTGAATATTTGACAGCATTCATGCAGTAATCAAAACGAGAACCTTCCATCTTGCCGTGCTGTGCTGTGCTAAGTTGCTCAGGCATGTCCACCTCTTTCGACCCCAGGGACCACAGCCCGCCGGGCTCCTCTGTCCCCGGATCTCTAGTCAGGACACGAGCCTGGGCCGCCAGTTCCTCCTCCAGCCGCCCTCCACCCACCCCTTATTTCCACTTCTTATATTCATAACAAAGATAGTAGGATCATGTATTTAAAAATCATATGTGAAATGTACAGCTAACATGTGGGCCCAGCAGTAGATTTTTCCCAAAAGGAACACCCGGGGAGGATGCGGCTTAACTGCCTGGGAGAAGGGCTGTGATTCTGGAACAGAGTTAGCACCTAACTCACAGCAACGACAGTGGGTGGTGACTCTGAGCGTGAATCTAATGATCCCTCAGAAGCTGTCAGAATGACGGCTGGTGGTCAGCTGGTTATCAGGACGGGAAAAGGTCAGCAAAGCCGCCTTCACTGGCCGCAGCCTCTCTCCCCCTTCTCCCATCCACAGAACCTTCTCCACGAGTCCCTCAGACACTCGTTGCCCTTGTACACCTTTGGCCCAAACTTCACCGTCATATTTAAGCTCAGGAAAGGATTAGATTCTCTGTGCAAATAAAAAGCAAACAGCCATGAGCCCCACTACCACTATGATTACTGATGACTGAGTGCTACTTTATGCCAGGAACTCCTAACGGCAGTGTATCTAGTTTCCCATCAACTCTCACAAGAACCACATGAGGTAAGTATGATTATTATCTTCAACTTATAGACAAGGAAGCTGAATCAGGAAGAGACAAAGTATTGTCCAAGGACAGTCAGCCAGGATCTGGGATTACAATCCAGAAAATCTGGCCCAAATCCATGTTTGTATCTATTATATTGTATGCCAGTGGTTCTCGAACGCTGGTTAGTGTCAGAATCACCTGGAGAGCTTGGTTGAAAACAAAAGGCCCAGTCCCGAGCTTCCTCAAAGGGGCGTGGGCATCTCAGTTCTCTTTAGTACTGATTTCTGAGTCCTCCCAAAGTTTGACCCTGGGAGGGGAAGATCCCCTGGAGAAGGAAACAGCAACCCTCTCACAGTACTCTTGCCTGGAAAATTTCAGGGATGGAGGAGCCTGTAGGCTACAGTCCATGGGGTCGAAAAGAGTCAGGCGTGACTGAGCAGCTTCACTTCTGCAAAGTTTGACAGCTACTATTGTACAGGTCTAATACCCTCACAGATGTTACCACTTAAGCCTTTTTGAAAGTATAGGATGAAAATATTTGCAGGTGGAGTATCAGAGAACAGTGAGACCTGGAAAACATTAAAGGCAAAATGAGTGCCCTTTATTTTCTCATGATCTTTTCTTCTTTGGCTAATATATTAAAACTTCTGCTTTTTCTCTGTGGGAGCATTCCATTCCAACATGTCAAAGAGTCTCAAATGAGTAAGCCCATCCCTGCCCAAGCCATCAGAGTTCCAAAGCTCTGAGGGAACGTAGGACTCAGAGGGAGATCGCGGTCACTCACATGTTCTCATGAACGGCTTTCATGGCTTTCGCTGCAAGGCCCATATTCTTTAACACTTCCGTGTTGGTATATGAGTTTTCCAAGGCTTCTCTCTGGAACTCAATGGTGGAAAGTGTGCCATCAATCTGAGTGAGCTGCTTCTCAAGCCTCTTCTTCCTCTTCAGGGCCTGTAATGCAGCTAAATAAGGGAGAAGCCACATTTATAAGGAGCTTTACATAAGCTCACTTACTCAAAAGACATTTACTCAGCATCAACCGTGGAGACCCGGGTTCAATTCCTGGATGGGGAAGATCCCCTGAGAAGAGAATGGCAACCCGCTCCAGTGTTCTTGCCTGAAGAATCCCATGGACAGAAGAGCCCGGGGGGCTAGAGTCCATGGTGATGCAAAGAGTCAGACACCGCTGAGCGCCAGATGAGTGAGTGAGTGAACCATGGACTCGGCACTGTAGAAACCCACAAAAGTGAAGTCGCTCAGTCGTGACCGACTCTTAGCGACCCCATGGACTACAGCCCACCAGGCCCTCCATCCATGGGATTTTCCAGGCAAGAGTACTGGAGTGGGGTGCCACTGCCTTCTCCGTTAACAGCGGCGAGGCCTATAAAGTGGACTCCAAATAAACCTGAGGAACGTAGAGGCAGCATCTGTCCTTGCAATTGCTTGCACAAACTATCACTCCCTAAAACATTTTGTTATTCTCCCAAAAATCTGCCAGGTGTCAGAGGATGAAAAGTCAGAATGCCATATTCTATAATATATACCACAGAAATGTTTTTGCTAAAGTTGGATTTTAGAAAAAGACTAGGTAAAAATAGAAGTACCTATTGTGTAATATGAAAATAAAGCTTTAGAGAAAGAAAGAGCCTGAAGGAATATCTATCTGAGCCCTATATTCTTATTTCAGTTAGCAATAATCGCGCCTCGAATAAGCGTCACTGGCTATGATACTGCCACTGTGCAAAGTTATTCTTATTTCAAAGACAAGTTAGTTGAGACCCAGAACAGTTATGAGTTGCCTGAATTTAATAACAGTCCAAAACCTAGCAAGCCAACCGAGTCTTGATCTGAAGTGACTATGAGACAATCAGTAAGGTTACATCTAATCTTAAATGTCATGAAATCAAGAGTCATCCTCGAGGATTAGATGGCGGACTGCTGAGGGAAAAGACTGTTGCCTTCAGAAAAATGAAATCCAAATTCCCTCTATCAGCACTCAGCAAAATCTTAACACGCATCTTTCAGAAATCACAAAGCTAATGAGTCCATTTGACTACAGCACCTTTGAAGGCACCCTGAAAAACAGGCCTTAAAATGTGAGTTTTGAAAAGGCATTTACGGAAAGTACAGGAAAGAGCAGCAGAAGAATGGCAACGTGAAGATAATCGAATGGCACTGACAAAAGAACGCAGTTTTATGGTTTCAGAGTGAAACGGGATTGCAAGAGATTTCTGAGAGAAGGCTCTTCTCTGTTTTGAATAATTTCTTCTTGCACTTCCAACAGATTTAGTATATTTATTCAAATGCTTTTTGTTTGGTGCACAAAGACTCCTAGCCATTATACTTTCTTGTTGGATTTTTATTAGTGGTCAATAAATAAATATTTCTTTGTTGTGATTGTTTATTGTTTAATCACTAATTCGTGTCCAGCTCTTTTGTGACCCCATGGACTGTGGCTAACCAGGCTCCTCTGTCCACGAGATTTCCCAGGCAAGAATCCTAGAGTGGGCTGACATATTACTTGCCGTCCATTTAATCCTTTTTACATTAAATTCCATTTTGTTTTATATTAATACTTAATATAAAATTAATACTTATATACTATATACTAGGATTAAAGAAAATTAATATTTCAACTTTTTTTTTTGAAATTTACCTGTAATAGTTCTATGTGTACCTCAATTTCAAAATTTTTTCTAATTTTTTTTTTGGTATGCCTATAACAGGTAGAATATATTTGAATGTTTAATGTGTATGATTATTTTTGACCATTTGGATAGTCTCCAACTTTTAAGGTAAGTTTTTAAGTTATTTTTATTTATTGTAATAACTGATATTGGTCCAAAATGGTCTTTTTACCATCATTTTTTGTGTTTTATGTTATGCTTTTTATTTTCTTTTTGCTTTCTTGTCTATATAAAGATTAATTTTCCTTTGTTTATTTTATCCCCCTTTAATTGTATGATAGTTACACATACTAAATTTATTCTCCTACTGGATACACTTGTATTTAAATAATATGCTTAAAATTAAACTTAAGCTTTCTATACATGTTGAAAATTAATCAGCATCTATAAAACTAATTTGGAGAAGGCAATGGCACCCCACTCCAGTACTCTTGCCTGGAAAATCCCATGGACGGAGGAGCCTGGTAGGCTGCAGTCCATGGGGTCGCTAAGAGTCGGACACGACTGAGCGACTTCACTTTCACTTTTCACTTTCACGCATTGGAGAAGGACATGGCAACCCACTCCAGTGTTCTTGCCTGGAGAATCCCAGGGACGGGGGAGCCTGGTGGGCTGCCGTCTATGGGGTCAGACAGAGTCAGACACGACTGAAGCGACACAGCAGCATCATAAAACTAATTGTTCCTAAGCAAGATTGTCTTAACACCCCAAAACCCCAAGTGTTTGATTGAAATTGTTAGGTAGGTAGAATAGGGAAAAGGAGTCCAAAATGGCGGTGGCTAAAAGACAAGGAAGGTCAAAGGAAGGTCCGAGGACCAGAGTGAAGACTTCAGGCAGAACAAACAGCACTCCTGGCTAAGCCCAATTTGCATAGGGCAGGCCCAGGGGGAGGAAAAAACAAATAAGAGGAGGAGCCAAAGCGCTTTCTCTCGGACTCTCTCTCCTGCGTGCCTGCGCTCTTTTCTTTCTCTCTCTCTCTCTCTCTCTCTCTCTCTCTCTCACTCTCCTGCTATCTTCTAAATAAAATGGAGCTGTAATACTGATTTGCCTAAGAGCTGTAACACGGTTTGTCCAAGACCCGAGAGCTGTGATGCGCCGAGGGCTTTAACGTCCGTTGCTCCAAATCTTTGTTGTGACGAGACAAAGAACCGAGGAACATACACTCACGTGACAAAATAATCTGACTTTTATTAGTTCCAGATGACTACCAGTTTTTAAAATTATTCTTTCAATGTTTAAGGAAATATTTCTTAACAACTGCATCAAGCTTCATAGACACAATTTCAACAGTTACTTACACTAAACTGAGAGTGTCTGCTGGCTTGCTTTCTTACTACTGCTTCTTGTATCCTATAATATCATGAATCCAAGAGAAGAGAGGTAATGTAGAGAATAAAATATGTTAAATAAAATCTGTTAAAAACAAAACTTACATTAGTGTCTACAGGGAGATCAAGAGGCTATTGTGTTATAAGACAAGAATGGGCTGTCTTAAAAATGAGCAACTAGAAAATAAGAAACAGTTCTTAGAAATTAAAGACATAATTAAAAAATAAATTAAAATGTTTAAAAGGTAGAATAATAAATACAGCTGAAGACTAAATTAGTGACTTGGAATATAAAGTTAGAGAATTCTCCCAGAACAGAGAACAAAAAGACAGATAATTTAATAAATTAGAGGACAGAACCAACGAATCCAACATCCATCTTACAGGAAGTTCAAAAGAGAGAGAATGTTTCAGGGGAAGTGTGGATACTAATAAAAATAAGCAGCAGTTTTAGTAGAAAATAGGCAGAAATAATGGAGGGGAAGAAGCAATAAAGAAATCACAGAATGCGCTGGAACTTTCTGCACACCCAGCACTTAGGACTCAGCCTACCACTGCAGAGGCCCAGGGTTTGATCCCAGGTTGGGGAACTAAGACCCTGGGAGCCATGTCCTGTGGCCAAATAAATGAAAGACAGTTACCGCTGATGACGTGATGAAAAAGAAATTAAAGAGTACAGTTTCCCCAAGACGAAGGGAGATGATTCTTCAGAATAAAAATACTCACTGAACACATAGATGGGAAAACAAAAAATAAAAGGCACATACCTAGACCTCCACCTCGAGAAAAAAAAAAAATCTTAAATGTTTCCAGAGAGGAAACAAACGAAACGATTATTGACAAACGGATGAGACTGATACTATTAGTAAACTTAAGACATGTTGGCTCTCCAACAGCAACAGCATTATAACTTTGGCAATGTGCTGAAGCCAGCATTCTGTAAAAATCCAAGCAATTATTTAGATTTGAAACAAATGAAGTCATCTTGAGACGCATAGGTATTTAGAGAATTTATATTTATGAACCGTTTCTGAAAGAGAATTCTTTTAGGTTTTACTCCAGTAAAACTAAAAAAAAAAAAAAGAAAAAAAGTCTTAGGACAATCTAGGATATCGGAAGCAACATTAAGGAAATAAGCCAGCAGACACCGTGGTTTGATGTCAATAGCTGCTGCAATCATAGTCACAGAGGTGTGTTTCTCCATGAGGCCTCCCCATAGACCTGGGCAGGGCGTGCCAACGGGCAGGCCTGCTTTCGGGGGTGGGGAGGAAGCAGACAGGCCGGGCGTTCCTGCAGTTGCCAAGGACGCTGTAGGTGTGGACATTCTTCTGCTTCCCTCGTGGTGGTAACTCTTCCTCCCCGTCCCTTCCGCCCGCGGGGAAGGTCCAGGGTCATCTCGCCTCCTCCCCGGGGCCAACACCACAGTTTCCAGGATCGCATGAACAGCCCTTCTGACTTTAAGAACGGTTTTTGTGTATTTATTTAATCTTTCCTTTAGGAAGGAAACTAAAAAAAAAAGAGGCCTCGGGCACAAGGGCCTTCCTACAAAATCGCACAGAGCTGCTCTGCGGAGCGGCTCAGCACGGTGGACCGCAGAGCCCTGCTATCCGCCGGGGGCCACGACTGTGAGCGGGCCTCATACAGGACTACAGTTCTGTGTTAGTAAAATCTATCCGACCCCATCTCCCCCACACTGAGAGTAAGCCCTCTGTGGAAAGATACAGTATCTTATTCCCCTTTCTCCCCAGCACCTGACCCAGCTCAGGGCACACGGCCAAACGAAACACAAAACAAAAACCGACTTTTATGGAGCATTTGAAGTGAAGTGAAGTGAGAGTCGCTCAGTCGTGTCTGACTCTGCAACCCCGTGGACTATACACTCCACGGAATTCTCCAGGCCAGAATACTGGTGTGGGTAGCCTATCCTTTGCCAGGGGATATTCCCGACCCACGGATCAAACCCAGGTCTCCCGCGATGCAGGCCAGCTGAGCCACAGTTTGTTACACACCAAGCTGAGCCACAGTTTGTTACAGCCAAACTGGTGCAGCCAAACTGCACCAGCTGAGCCACAGTTTGTTACACACCAAGCTTGTGTGAATTGCTTCGAGCGCATCATGCGATGTGGTTAACTCTCACAAAAACTGCAAGAGTAAACACGTCATTGATCCATTTCACAGAAGACAAGATGAAGGAATGTTAAGCGAATAAATCTGACAATTGTGTGCGCCATGACAGCACAGTACACTGGAAAGAGTTTGACCTTCAAGGCCAGAGGGTGAATTTTTCTTCCGTGACTTAATAGATGTATGTTCTTGGATAAGTCAGTTCCCTTCTCTGAGCTTCAGTCTGCTGTGCTGGAAAAGGAAGACAGAATCCCCCAGAGGCTGGGCGATTATTCTAAGAATTAGTGATCATTTATGGAAACCGCCCTAGACTGAGCAAGTAAATATTGTTACTAACAACAGTGATTTATATAACATTCCTTAGTTAATGAGACTGTATATCTTATTTGTTTTTTGTTTCTTTTTTTACTGAAGTAGAGTCAGACTTGACTGAGCGACTTCACTTTCGCTTTTCACTTTCATGCATTGGAGAAGGCAATGGCAACCCACTCCAGTGTTCTTGCCTGGAGAATCCCAGGGATGGGGGAGCCCGATGGGCTGCCGTCTATGGGGTCGCACAGAGTCTGACACGACTGACGTGACTTAGCAGCAGCATGGACAGGGGAGCCTGGCGGGTTACAGTCCTTGGGGCAGCAAAGAGTCTGGCATGACTTAGCCACTAAACAACAAAATAGTTGACTTACAATGTTGCATTAGTTTCTGCTGGATAGCAAAGTGACTCCGTTACACCTTTCCACGTTCCTTCTTATACTCTTTTCCATTATGATTTACTCGAGGTGTTGAGTACAGTCCCCGCACTGGAGAGCAGGACCATGTTGTTTATCCGTCCTGTATCACAGCTTGCATCCACTAATCTCAAACTCTCAGGCCATGGATATCTTGTTTCTGAGACCCTCTGGGCAACAAGTCACCTGTTTTTTCACCATAGCTCACCATAACAGGAATATACTATTAGAAAACAGCTCTACATTTCAGTGGTGCAGTACAAAATACTACGATACAGCAGGTATCCTCAGAAGTTAAACTCTAAATACACGTCTCCACCCGACAGACCCGAAGGGGAACATCAGCGTCCGCCTCCTCCCTGCCTTGCCGAGCAGGCTCAGTGTTTATGCTCTTTTGGGACCACCTACCCCAAGACATTTTCTTTTTGAGAACTTTACAAAACTTTTTCATTTAAAAATATGCCACGTTTCCTAGTAAGAATTGATTTTAGATTACTTTCTACAAATCGAGAAATATAATTTGGTAGAAAAGACAGGGCTTTGGGATCACTGCTGCTGCTGCTAAGTCGCGTCAGTCGTGTCCGACTCTGTGCAACCCCATAGACAGCAGCCCACCAGGCTCCTCTGTCCCTGGGATTCTCCAGGCAAGAACACTGGAGTGGGTTGCCATTGCCTTCTCCTTGGAGTCCCTAGATCAACATTTTAATCCTACCTATACCAATTAAAACCTGTGTGTAATACCCTTAGTGTGTGACCTTAACTCTCCTTAAATGATGCTTCCTCACTTGAACAATAACTGTTGTGGTTGCTAAGTCACATTAACTCTTTTGCAACCCATGGACTGTAGCCTGCCTGACTCCTCTGTCCATGGGGTTCTCCAGGCAAAAGTACTGCAGTGGGTTGCCACTCCCTTCTCCAGGGGGTCTTTCAGACTCAGGGATAAAACCCACATCTCCTGCATTGGCAGTCAGATTCTTCACCACTAAGCCACTAGGAAGCCCCCACGAAGAACAATAATGACACACGGAGGACGTAAACAGGCCTCTGCACTCTGCAGTCAGGCTGCCTCCTTTCCAATCAGCCTCCGCCCCTCCACGCTGCGTGGCCTTACACAGTTGCTTATGGGAAAATGGGGATAAAACTCACATTACTGTTGAAGATTAAATTAAATAAGGTATGTAAAGTACTTAGACTGGCGCCTGGTGAGTGATTAATAAATATTAGAAACCTTCATCATCATCACCATCTCCGTCACAAGATGTCAGACCACATGGTGGAAGCCACATGCTATCACGCCCAACCTTGCCAATGTTTTTTAATTAATAATAAGTTTTGGTTTGGACACAGTTTTGAATGTTGGTGTTCACATATGGATTTGGCTCTTCAAAGTAATTGGGAGTAATTTGAAAATTCACCAGTATGTGAGATCTCAACTTACACTATAATCCACATACCGCGAGCTACACAGTGGCCTGAATCAGAATCCTAAACTCTGAAAGCCAGCAGGTAATGAAGGAAGTGACGGAGAAAGAGGTCAAGGGGAAAAGCTTTCTTCGTTTTCTCACCTTTGAGGAAGAGACAGGGCAGTGTTTCAATCACAATAACAGTGCAAGAGTGAGAGTAAACGGCAGTGGAGGCTGGCTCCAGCATCCGGGGGCCCGCAGGAACAAGTGGGCCCTCTGGCCACCAGGAGAGGTGAGCCCCACCCGTGGGGGCAACACAGCTGGGCTCCCGCCCACCGCTGCCGTGAAGCTGCACACCCAGCTCTCCACACGCTCAAAACAAGCCAGACATCTGGGTTTGCATCCCAAATCCTTCAAATTTAAAAACTAAGCTACATTTTCAAAAAAACCTTGTGTGAGCCAAATTGATGAGGTCTGCATGGCTGAACCCAGCCCCAGGACAACGGGCGCTCATTGTAGCTTCCATCTGGCACAGTAAGCTGAGACAAGAGGCTTCTGTTTCAGAGCCAAGAGGTGTACATGTCACCAGTCTCTCTGTGAACTGTTTCTCATGAAATGATGATGCTCCTGCCCACCATGAGTTGGACAGGCTTTGTTTCCTAATAACCAATCTAGGAAAGAAACAGCTGTATTTTTTTTCCCCAAAGACATACAACAAATGTTGCAAATCAACCATGCCTCCAGTTTCCGCAAAGAAGGACACTTTTAGAATCCTGTAATTTAACCTGTGTAAAATGTGCAACTCAATCTTCCAAGCTCCTACATGCGGTTTTAGGCAGCTGATGAAACCTGGGGAACATCGTTTTGAAAACAAAGGAATCTGCTGTACTCCGTTGAGGGGGAAAAACTTGTAGGGGTTTTGTCTCTTTGCCTAATGGTGATGTTCCTCCAGCAATGGTTGCAGAACGTGCTGTATGTGTTCTGTCGAGGGATCCAGGAAGAGCCCTTCCTGTACATGCACTGAGCATTTGGGGCTGAAATGTAAGAACTTGAACCAAAATTCAACTAGCCCTATGCGACTTTATCACATTGCCAGAGGAGGAAGGCTTTCAGTCACCCACTAAAAAAATAACTTCAAACAGCAGAGAAGAGCAGCAGTTTCACTGCTCAGATAAGGTACAGGGCATCCCGGTTAGAAAGGTCGATTTGTTCTTTGCTCATTCAAGATGTATAAACATGTCCATTGTTCATCCATCAGGTGGCAAAAAAGCCTTTTCGGAACCATCATACCCAGGGACTATAGACAAAACTGTTTGTGAAATATGCAACTGCGTTATGACAGCTCCTCTCTCTCCCAGGAATGGATGATTTCTGGAGAAGGCCTAAAAAGACGAAGCCTGGAAGATTTAATCCTAGACAGCGCTTAACTGATGCGTGCCACGCATAATTGCTTATGGTTCTCTTTTGTTTTTAACTGAGTAGTCTCATAATTGTGCTGTTTTATATGAGAAACTTTAATGCAAGTCCTGTGACTCACATAAAACTCACTTGATTATCCAGTACCTTCAATTTATGGCTCCCTGCTATTGTTCTCAAAAAACACAATCTGAGTAAGCACCACCACGAGCATTCCATAAATGGAATAAAAACAAAATGTCTCTCTTCAAAGTCACAGGTTAGATGGGAAACAGCCAGTGAAATATTAGAGAATTCTAACACTCATGTATTTGTCCAGGGCCAGGCCTTAATGAATTCTCCCTGGCCTTCTTATTTATATAAAATATATATTGCTCATCTGTTCATTTTCAGTCACTCCACAAATATGTACTGAAGCATCATTGTGTTAGGCCACTGCAGGGACGAAGAAAGAAAGCTACGATCTCAGAGGAAGCAAAAGATAAAACAGGCGTTCAATCACTTATCCATCATTCAGCAACAGTACCATCTTACAGAACTGTCTCCATGGATACTAGTGTGTGTACCGTACCTCCTTCATTTCCCTGGTGGTTCAGATGGTTAGCAGTCTGCCTGCAATGCAGGAGACGAGGGTTCAGTGCCTAGCTCAGGAAGATCCCCTGGAGAAGGAAATGGCAGCCCACTCAAGTATTGCTGCCTGGAGAATCCCATGGACAGAGGAGCCTGGCGGGCTGCAGTCCATGGGGTCGCAAAGAGTCAGACATGACTGAGCGACTAACACGCTCCCTTCAAGCAGCAGAGGAGGCACAGAGGAAAAGAAAGAGCCAAGTACGAGGCACAGAAGGTACACGGAGGAGCACATCGACTCTCCGGAGGGCGAGGGACACCCTCACGGAGGAGTGCATCGACTCTCCGGAGGGCAAGGGACACTCTCACAGAGGAGGTGACGCACATTAAGCCAGGGTCAGGGTGACTGTCTACATGGATTCTCAAACACACAGCCCGGTAAGGACCATGAGTGAGGAAAGTTATTACACAAAGGCCCCCCCCCTCTTCCCTATTGCAAGTCTCCTACTCAATGATGCAAAGTTTCTGGCTGAGGTACATTAGAGACCAGAGCAAATCACGCCAGCTTGCCACACTAGCTGAAACTTATAAGTAAGATCCCATTTTCGGAGGTCTCACCAATATTAAATGTCACGAAAAAAGGATGACCAGCAAGTCAAAAGGAGACTAGCCCACAGAAATGATGTAGCGAATTATACAGTGGCAAAGCAGATGCCCAAGAAAACAGTAAAGAGGAATGAGACTGGACAAAGTGAGTAAGAGACATTCTGAGGAAAGGGCATTTGGAAGAGGAATGTTACTAAGCAGCTAGTAAGGTTGGGCTGAATTTTGTGTAAAAAGAAAAAAAAGAGTATTGATTAATACTGTACAGTGTGAAAGATTACAGTCAGGTGTCCTCACCCATCCGCAGAAAGAAAGAGACAAGGGAAGCGGAAGTTGTTTTCCAACAGAAATGTCCATCTCGTCATCCTAGAAAGCTCAGACTCTCTTTCGGAGATGAGTGAGAGCTTACTGTCAGGATGTCACCCAAGAGATCGTGAGAGGAGATAAATCTGAGAGGAGAAGGTCATGACCTCAAAGTGCCATCAGCCTTGAGTTGACAAAAAAGGAAGAAAGGCTTGCATAAAAGACTCATTTTAAATATCCACTGAAATTCCTTTTTTTTAAATAATTAATTGCTTCCAAGGTCAGTTTCCAGGCAAGTAAATTAACTTGATGTTGGAACATGATACCGAACTATTCATTAAGGTCTACTTGATATTCTTTGTAAAAACCCAATTAAGTGTCCAGGCAGAATATATAATCAATTGAATGAATGTGTTCTTCTTGCTACTAGTTTACACACTGGTAACCTCCGAGGGCCTGCTGTTGCCGAGAATACAGGGAGAAAAGTATAAACCTGAAACCAGCAAACACTGAGCAGAAAAACTCTCAAACAGCTGATCATGCTCCATTCTACAGGGTAGACACAGGCGCCTGTGGGTGTAGCTGTGTGGTGTGTGTGTACGTCTGTGTACGTCTGTATATACGAACACATGTGTGTATGTATACACACACATGTGTACACGTGTGCATGTGCACACGTGCATATGCATGTGTGCATACGCGTGTGCGTATCTGTGTGTGTGTATGCGTGTGTGTGTGATGTGCCCCTCTCATACTTGTCAGTGAGCATTCCTTGTTCACATGATGTACCAGTATTTCCAATGACTGTCGCTGTGCCTTGTAGGTGCTCCTGACAGGCAACAAACCCTGACCCTAGAGCCCCCTTTGCTCCCACTGCCTGTGACTCAATGACTGTTCCCCACAGATCCGGCGATCAGCAAATCTGGAGCGCCCCATAGCTCCTATCCCCAAAGCAAGCTATCACTACCAATACCTTTAATTCTTAAACAACACATTTAACTTGACCTCAGTGATGAACAATAGGCACTATGCTTTAGTTTTTCAAACGCGAGAGAAAAACACTCAGCAAATACAGTTCACATAAATAAAGCAGTCCGGTTGCTCAAAAAATGATAAAGCATAGGTTCTTGGGTGTATGATCTTTGAGCTACATATCAATATAAATTGGCTTAACATAATCGCAACTTTTTTTCTTTCTGCAGTTAACACAGTAGAAGTTCTGAGTTAGGATAATATCTTTATTCAAACTCCAAGGTTATATTGACTTTCACTTTACATGAATGAAATAGATGGAAAGAACTGGTAATGTAAATAGCTCTGCTCACTGAGAAAGGCTGTTGAACAAGGTTCCTGCTACAGCAAAAAAGGCACACCCACTATGACAAGCAACACGCAGCACTGTGTGAGAGAAGCAAGCAGAGTCGCCAGAAGCTCATGTTCAGAGCATGGAATCTCCAAAGTGCTTGCCAAATGTTTGGCCACACAATTGTCTCTTTTATGAGTAACCAAACACAAAAGTGTAAACTTCATTCATTTAAACTAGATGGTTGGCATTAAATTTTAATTTGCAAATAAAGAACTTCTAACGCAGGGATTCCCAACTTGTAGCAGAGAATAACCCACTTTTCCTTTCCTGTACTTCTAAAGTCACCACTCCTGCTTGCTTGCTCTTGGAGAGCTTGTTTTGTCTGAGGGTAGCAGTTACACCGTTGGTACTTCAGTCACTAGACTGCCGGACTCAGAAGAGCTGACGGAGGCCGCACAGAGCAGATGACGGGTGGGGCTTTAGCTTTTTCCCATCTTCTCACTGGAAATACCCACAAGGTAGAACTATTTGAGACAAAGGCTTAGCGTGGGCTGAGAAAGCCTCTGGTCCAGGTTTAAGAGTTCTTACTGCTTTAAAGTATAACCATATAAACTTCAGACTAAGTACTAGATATTTCCAGTGAGTTTGAAAAAGACCCTGATGCTGGGAAAGAATGAGGGCAGGAGGAGAAGGGGGCCATGGAGGATAAAATGGTTGGATGGAGTCACCAACTCAATAGACATGAGTCTGAGCAAACTCCAGGAGATAGTGAAGGACAGAGAAGCCTGATGTGCTGTGGTCCATGGGGTCACAAAGAGTTGGCTACAACTTAGCAAGAGAACAACAACAATTCCCTATTAGCACCATTTCTTGGAGGTAAGTAATTAAAATCTCTGGTACAAGAAAGTTAGTTACTCAGGAAATGGTTTACTATTTGCTTTATATTTATTCCATATTGGTTTTTTGTTGTTGTTGTTCCTTCACCTTCTGCAAATTTTTGAGCCAATTGTGTATATTAGAATTTCTATCAAATGATAGAAAAAGTAGGAGAAACTAAAATTACCAGTATATACTAGAAGTTATGACTACAGCTTGCTAAAGCAGAGGACTGAGAGTGTGACTTTAGAAAATAAATCCTCAATATTATCTATATATTTTAAGCATTGGCGATAATTTTGTCCCTTAAAAGCACAAATAAATCCATGTGTACTTAAGCATATAACAAAAATTGAGTGCCAAATTGGATTAATTATGTCCTTTCCAAACCAGAGCCCCAAGCAAGGCATCATAAACTTTAAAACTCAGAATTGGAGCTCTTGCCTTATATCTCGTATGTTTTGAGTTGTGTTTTATTCTGTTATCTTGAAAATAAAATCTGATCTGAAATAAGTAGTCCTAAATACTGAGAAACATACTAATAATACTAAGCACACCTGAGGACAAGCTCAGGGTCTTCTCCTGTCAGTTTCTTAAAGCTACAACAGGTCATGGGATTTTGGCATAATCATGGTATTAGTAGTAACTTTTCTATCTTATTCTATTTTATTGTGGCTGACTCAATAAACTGTAAGATAGCATAAATCATGGAAAATGATATCTTTGCTGAATGGAATTGTTTCCTAAAATAAGGTGCTCTTTTTTCAGCTTTGTGGAATTTAGATGAAGAATAATAACAAATGCATGCTCCTATATTTATAATATTGCTTCAAATTCATGATGGAAAAAGTTAACTGTATATATAAAATGTTATATAATACAAAAAATAGCAACAATTAGCCTCATATAAGGAACTATAATACATCAGCAAACTGTCAAAATTTGTGCCACAGGTACTTGAAAGAATGATTCTAGAAGAGAAACACTATATACTCTAGTTTCCGAGGAAGTAGAAAAGAAGCCAGTGGTAACTAGAAGTCAATTCAAGTTCACAAAGATGAAAAATGAGTTCAAAACCTAATCTTATAGGCTTCTTTTCTTTGGGTTACGCAAAGCTGACCCTAAGAAAAAATATGGACCACCCACTGGCTTTCTAACCTTAAATATATCAAAATCACCCAGAAAGCTATGAGTACCACTTATCCCAGATCTCAGAATCTCCTGCTGGGGCAGTTTAAAAGCTCTCCAGGTGAATCTGATGAAGCTAACACACTATCTATTCATAAACTGGCATTTGTGAACCAGAGGCGTGTGAATATAGTTCGGTTTTAGGAAGATAATTCACAAGGTGTGCTGAGGCATTGTTAGGGAAAAGAGAAAAAAACAGAGGAGTAACGTATATGGGCCAGAGATAGAGGTCAGGTGTATTCACAGCTAGATGAGCAACTGAACTCACTGAGTGCTGAGCTGTCAAACTGGTAACGTCGCCTTAGCTGAGTCTCACACGAAACAGCACTGCTCCGTGCAGACAGGATCCTGGACCGAGGGCTCTGGGAGCGTCCACCAGGCTCTGTCCTTGTGCGTGCAGACAGGATTCTGGACCGAAGGCTCTGGGAGCGTCCACCAGGCTCTGTCCTTGTGCGTGAGTGCAGTCGCTTCAGTCGTGTCCCACTCTCTTGTGACCCCATGGACTGCAGCCCCCCAGGCTCCTCTGTCCATGGCATTTTTCAGGCAAGAACACTGGAGGGGGTTGCCATTTCCTCCTCCAGGGGATCGTCCAGACCCAGGGATCTAATCTCTTGCATCTCCTGCATTGGCAGGTGATCCTTTACCACTAGCACCACCTGGGAAGTTTTATTCAGTATATTTTAACAAATACTTTGACAACAACGAGAAGAAAAGGGCAGCTGATTCAACTAAAAGAAATCGCTCATACATTCTGTTTGTTGTTCAGTTGCCCAGTCATGTCCAACTCTTTGCCACACCATGGACCACAGCACGCCAGGCCTCTCTGTCCCTCACCATCTCCCAAAGTTTGCCCAAGCTCATGCCCATTGCATCAGTGATGCCTCCAGCCATCTCATCCTCTGATGCCCTGTTCTCCTTCTGCTGTCAATCTTTTCCAGTATCAGGGACTTTTCCAATGAGTCAGCTGTTTGCATCAGATGGCAAAAATACTGGAGTTTCAGCTTCGGCATCAGTCTTTCCAATGAGCATTCAGGGTTGTTTTCCCTTAAGGTTGACCGGTTTATCAATATGTCTTATGTCTCATACATAAGATAATGAAATTGCAATTTAAAAATCTTAATTTTAAGACAACTGAAAATAAGATGATATTGAATAGACATAAATATAAAATGCGGAATGCAAGCTTAACATATTGATTTACACAAAGGGGCAAGGGTAAATCTGACTGGGATTTTTTTAACTCTTTCCAAGTCCAGTTGAACAAAAAGCAACTAAAATGGCATCTGGAAAAAGCAGATACAAACTCAAACTGTGTCAGCAAAAAAGAGACACGACTCTGAGCTGGTCAGTACCTAAGTGTGTAAGTGAGTGTGTAAATCTATGCAGGGCCCAGAGGGGAGAAGGAGGGATTAGGAAAGCAAGAAGTTTTTTAAATTACAGCTCAAGTGAATAGAGCTCCCAGGGCTAGTTCAGGTATTTTAGGTCTTGGTAAGGAACCTGCCTGCCAATGCAGGAGACATAGGTTTGATCCTTGGGTCGAGAAGATCCCCTGAAGGAGGAAATGTTAACCCACTCCAGGATTCTTGCCTTGAGAATCCCATGGATAGAGGAGCCTGGCAGGCTACAGTCCATGGGGTCACAAAGAGTGAACACGACTGCAGTGACTTAGCATACATCACACACACCACCGGGTAAAGCCCGACGGGCTCCCGAGGTGAGGGAGGGAAATTGAGCGTAGGGGTTAAGAAAGTATCACATTTATATTGATCTGTCTTTTCCAAGAGAGAGCGAGACAGTCGACAGGAGAATAAAACCTAGATGCTGTTTGTTAGGGGCTTCCCAGGTGGCTCAGCGGTAAAGAATCCACCTGCCAATGCAGGAGAGGCAAGTTTGATCCCTGGGTCGGGAAGATCCCCTGGAGAAGGGCATGGCAACCCACTCCAGGACTCTTGCCTGGGGAATCCCATGGACGGAGGAGCTGGTGGGCCACAGTCCACGGGTCGCAAAGAGTCCGACACGACTGTGCCCCGTACTGTCCAGGAATAAAGTTCCTTTCCCTGACTCAGGATAGTGTTGTAAACATAATCGGACAACCAGAGACCAACAGAACGCTTCGTTCTGAGATGCTTGGGGGCGATCTGAATACTGGGGCCCTTCGCGATGACTGTGGAGTTACAGGACCGTGTGACTTTCCTACTGGAAGCTAATGCGGGTGCCTGAAAGGCCTTGCCAGGAGCTCGGGAAATGTTCCCTCACAGCCCTCATGCGGGAGGCGGTGCACGTTTCCCGTCCTAGAATCTGAGCGGCGGCAGGCGGAGGGGAGAAACAGGGACGGATGACGGAGAAGCAGAGCGGAGACGGGGCCCCCTGTTTCCCGGCCGCGGAACACGTCACAGACCCTCAGACGGCATCCGAGTCACCGCGCTGTCTGCTCAGAGGTCAGGTTTCCGACCCCTCCACTCACCCACTGAACTGGAAGTTTTAGGGGCCTCCTTTTAAGTGCACCCCTTCACCAGCACCCTCGGGGTTCCGGTGCGGCTGGACTGAGGCCCGGGTGGTGGGAGCTCTGTTCAGAAAGGAGGCCGCCCCGTCGGTGAGGTCCCCGCCGGCCGGTCTGCCTCCTGTTACCTGAGCCCCTGGCACTCGCCCCGCTGGCACTGGGGTCGTTCTCTTCGCCCAGTTCTTCGCGGCCCTGGTGTGCGGCTGCAGGATTCGGCTCTGTGACCACTGTCCTAAAAGCCCAAAGGGCGTCCAACACGGAGCTAACCCGGGAGGGCTGTGCGCACAGCCGACTCCGAGGAAGCCCAGCCCGCATCCCGACTCAAGCAAAGTCATCCTTGCCCCCAGCAGCGGGGCTCAGCGTGAGCGAGCGACGCCCACAGCGGACTCCCCACCCGGGGGCTCTCATTTCACCCACGCCTGCAGCGGGGTGGCCGGCCTCGGCCCCGCGGTCGGCGCCCTGGGACGCGGACGGCCGTGGCCGCAGCCCCTGGCCCCGGGCCGCCCCTTCCCGCATGGAGACGAGTCTGGTTTCCTGCTCGGCCTGAGAGGCCGCCCCGGGCTGAGAGGAGAGGGCAGCGAGGGCGCAGAGGCCGCGCGCCGCTCTCGGGCCGAGCCACCCCCTGCGAGGGGCGGGACGGTGACAGACGCGGGGCTGCAGCGCAGGCGGCCCGGGGCTGGCTGACCGCGGCCTCCAGACGCCGACCGCCTGCAAAGACTCAGCCGTGCGGGGCCGACCTCACCTGTAACAAACCGCCGCGGAATCACAAAGGCGGATGCTTACAGAGCACCGAGTTAACGGCTTTACACAGTAAAGTCAAGCGCCCTCGGCCCTGAGGATCAACCTTATCGTCAACTTCACGAGGGTGAGGAGACGGAGACTCAGGCCGGCCCAGCCAACGGTTGGACATCTGCTTCTGTTAAGCGAATCCCTGTGACCATCTCTTAATGATACCAGCTTTTAAAAAAAGAAAAGCCTCATAAGGGAGGTTAGAACCGGGACCCAAGGTCTAAGGGTTCCACCTACCCGTGCGGCAGCAGGGGACGGCAAGGCACTGACACGCTGAGGCCCCGCTTGGGGGGCAAGAGTCCCTGGACACACGGCTGTTACTGTCCGTTTACGGTGGGGACGCAGACGCGGAGCACAGCCTTGTGGACGCAGCCGGGAGGGAGAGGGTGGGGCAGACAGAGAGCAGCTGCACACACACATGTATATGTATAGCCGACTCACTTTGCCTTACAGTAGAAACTAACAACGTTGTAAAGCGACTATACTCCAATAAGACTTTTAAAATAAACGAATAAAAACAATTGTTTACAAGTCCTCAAGCTGCTGGTCCTTGGTCATCCCAGTGACACACACAAATGTCATCCGTGCTCACGGGCGCCGTGATATGAAAATGGCCAGGAAGCGCTTGGAGTTCCACCCCATGGACATGACCATGGATTTGGTTTCCTCACCCTTAACCCTGGCCCCAGGGCAGAGTCACCCCCAGAGGCACTCCAGCCACTTACACTAGAATCTGTGGGGGTGGGATCCTCCGAGCATCGAGGCGACTTTCACATACAGCCAGGATTGAAGACTGCTCTGGAGGACAGTGCTCAGCAGAAGCAGAAAAAGGAATTAAGTGGTATCTAAAAAATGTGCTTTCCCACCAAGCGGATTGCTGGTTATAAAGGAGTTCTGTCATAGTAATCTGAACGAACTGTGCTAAAGACTTTCTACTCTTCTCCAGTTTTTAACCAGACTATAGACCTTGCTTCCAAATCTTACTCTTTCAGATTGACAGGGCCTTGATATCATGGTTGTTTTCACTCAGGCTCGTTTAGGTAGAACATGGAAACTGCCAGAGAAGTCTGAAGGAGCATTAGCCACCACTGCACGGCCTTGTTCTGAGTTAGAGTGAAAGCAAGTTTCAGACTCGGATCTGCAGATGCGCCTATTAAACAAACACATCTTGGCCATGTGGGCCAAAACAGTTTGTCAACCAGCTTTATGAGCTCACTGAAGCCCCAGCTCCATGTCTTTTAGTCTAATATACGTGATATGAAAGGCTCACTGAGCACAGACAATGACCTTCACTGGCAGGGTGCCATGCTCTATGGAAGGTCAGACACCCACCTGGACCCAGGACTGGACGCTGCACTGATCTGACCAATCCCCAGGCGCCATCCTAATGTTAGTTATAAACCTCATTCATCCTTAATGCCTGTCCTTACATTGCGAGCAAGGAAGTACCTCTAAACTCTTAGCCAACCCACATGTTTGGGATAGCCACAATTTCACCAATGAAACCCCATTTCTAAGGTTTATTATGCTAATATAACAGTTACTCATTTTACCAATAAAACCCATTTCTGACATTGAGGATGCTAGCTGTCAAAACTCCTGTTGTGGAGACCATGGAGGAACGTGAAGTGGCCGGGAATGTGCAGTGTGCACTGCAGCACTGCTCACAACAGCCAAGACACGGAAGCAACCTGTGTCCACGGACAGGGAACGGATAAAGAAGATGTGGTGCACGCACACAATGGAATATCGTCCTTGTTGTTTAGTCACTCAGTCGTAGCTAACTCTTTTGCGATCCCATGGACTCTAGCCTGCCAAGCTCCTCTGTCCATGGGATTTCCCAGGCAAGAACACTGGTGTGGGCCGCCGTTTCCTTCTGGAGTGGAATATTACTCAGCCATTAAAAAGAGTGAAATAATGTGCAGAAGCAAGGATGGACCTAGAGATTGTCATAGTGAGTGAAGTAACAAAAAGAAGGAGAAAGAGTATGATATTCTCTATATGCAGAATATAAAAAGAATCTAAAAGGAAATGATACAAATGAACTTATTTACAAAACTGAAACAAACTCACAGACTTAGAGAACGCGGTTATGGTTGCCAGAGGGATAAGAACAGGAGGAAGAGATAGTGAGGGAGTTTGGAATTGATGTGTACACACAGCTGTATTTAAAGTGGACGACCAACGGGGACCTACTGTAGAGCACAGGGAACTCTGCTCCGTGTCATGCGGCAGTCTGGATGGGAGGGGAGTTGGGGGAGAATGGATACATGCATATGTGTGGCTGAGTCCCTTTGCTGCTCACCTGAAACTATGACAGCATTGTTATCGGCTATTCTCCAATACAAAATAAAAAGTTTTTTTTTTTAATTGTTCTGTCTGGGAGTGTGGCCCTTTCTGAAATGATATTAACTGGACACCCAACGAGTGTTCTTGACAGCATGTTCTTGGACTAACCACCTCTAGAAGTAAAACTTTAACTGCAAGTACATGTGTCACTCTGATTACCAGGTAATTTACAGCCATTCTAACACTGACATTGTGTAGCACAAGGCCCTTTTAGTAGTAAGTCTATTTGGCTTTATTACATGTGTGAAAATATTTCTTAGTGGCTAGTGGAACACAGTAGCCATGAGCATGTGAAGTTACTTGGTTTATTTGAAGATGCTGATGCTGACAGTGTATCCAATGCATGGTCTATGACCAGATTCTCTCACAGCTTAGACTACAGATGGCCTCACGCCAGCCACACTTCCTATTCAAGGCCCGCTGCAGAACCAGGTGAGGGCCACACCAGTGAAGGTCCCATGGATAAATGACAAAAGATAAATGGCCTTTCTGACATCAATTGATTATTAATATTTGAACTTGAGACTTATATCTGTAGCTACTCTGATTTAAGGAAGTTAGATTGACGCTCTTATTAGTGTTGTCTTTGTGTGAATCTTTATAAAGACTACTTATAGACACTTTAGTGTATTGCCACCTCAAGGACACTTCTATATTATTTTACATTATTTTCTTCTGAAAGCAAATCTATATTTCCACCACTTCACAGAAGCAGTTGTTTTTTATTTTTCAGATTTTTTAAGCCAATATTTACTTAACAACCACTGTGGATAAAGCTACAAACAGATCCAAATGGATAACAAAACAAAACAAAAAAAACCTTGACAGACACTAAGCAAATGTCGGAGTGCCTATCAAACCAAAGAGGAGGGACCCAGGAAAAGAACAACCAATGGCTTTTTAGCAAGTCTTAATGTCAGAGTCTCTCCGCATAAACTGCCATTGAATAACATCCCAAAATATTTTCAGACATGAAGTAAAAATAGAAACCAGCACTTAACTCTAAAACAGGCCATAATGGGGACAAGAGTTGTACGCCAGAGCGGAGGAAAATGAAACTTGGTTTCTTTATTGTTGGCTATAAAATGGGCACAAGTGTATCGGACACATTTTGTGGGGAGAGCAAGACTTTCAAGGCCAACTCCAAGACATGGTTCCTTTCCAGCATTAAACAATGGCAGGGCATTTAGGGCGAACTAAACCTTCCCAAGGTTTCATTATGACTCAGAAAGCCTAACTTCTTGGGAATGCAAGTTCAGGGTTCGGTGGAGAGCACAGTCCTGAATTGCCAGCCCTATTTCTGGGTCTGCCATTGACCTTGTGTTACAAGAGCAAATCATTTCAACTTCTTACTGGGTTTTTATATGCGCCACGGGGGCTGTTTAGATTTGTTCTCTATAGAGAGAGCCATTCACCAAAGAAAGCAATTCACCCTGGCAAAGAACAAAGGGTTCAAGGTGCAAAAGAAGCATCCAGAATGATTACTGACTCAAAGTCCTTCCCAAGTGGCAATAGCCAGTGGTAGAATTAATATTTAAATCTCTGACTTTTTTTTTTTCATATCTCAACTGCACCACCAGCTAAAGTCTTCCACAGCGAAGGGAACCGGAACACACCAGAATATGCGTCCCTGGAGACTTACAGGCAAGGTAAACTGTGTGATTCAAAACACAAACGCAGGGCAGAGAAGTTGATATGTGCAGCTGGAGTCAGCAGGACTGGACCAGGGTGAGACAAGCCGGGGGCAAACTTTAAAGCGGCACCCCCCCAAAAAAAAGATTATCTTATAACCCAGATAAGTAAGATTTTATTGGAATATTTTTGAAATTCAAAATTAAGGCAAAAAACTCGATGATGAACAAAACATCACATTTTAAAATGAATTTGATTTTTTTTTAAGTCTGTACAGAACACATAGGTGTGCGTGTTAGTTGCTCAGTCCTGTCGGACTCTTTACGACCCCATGGACTGTAGCCCACCAGGCTCCTTTGTCCATGGGATTCTCCAGGCAAGAACACTGGAGTGGGTTGCCATTTCCTTCTCCAGAACACATAGGAGCCAATTGCAAAAGAAAAGAACCAATAACACCAATCCGGTCTTTACTTTAAATGTTGATGTTTTGTTCATCACAGATGCTTCTGTGTCAACTTTGAGCTTTCTAAAGATTGCATTAAAAATGCGATTCGTCTTGATCACTGAGATGTTTGGTGTGTCTCCCTCTTTCGCCATCGAGGATGGTGCTGCGCTCAGCCCTCTCCCAGTCCGGGCCGGGGGATCATCACCGGTTCCCAGAAAGGCCGGGCAGGCGCCGGGCGGACAGGGCTGCCCCAGGCCAGGGGGTGCCTACCTCGTTTGTTCTGCGTCCCGTGCTTCCTGGCCAGGCTGAGCTCTCTCTGGATGCGGCCTTCCAGGTACTCCTGCTTCTTGCCCAGCATCTCCTCCGTCTCCCGAAGTCGGGCCAGAGCTTCCTGGGCGCTGGGGGCCGCGCGGCTCTTGGAAGAGCCTCCGCCTTTGAAGAACTTGCCCAACTTGCTCATGGTGCTGGGGGGCCGGCCAGCGGTCCGCGGGGCTCGGGGCTCGGGGCTCGGGGCTCGGGGCTCCGGGCGCGCCTGCGAGCAGGTGAGCGACGTTCGCCCGGGTCTCGGCCAGGCCCGGGGAGGTGGCGCCCGCGAGTCCACACGCCGTCGGGCGCAGGTGACTCCCTCTCCCGGGCATTTCCTGGCGGCCGGGCCCGCCCCGCGCGCCGGGAGGGGAGGGCACCGCAGGCGGACGCGGCGGCCCCGCCCGGGCCCCGGGCATCGGGAGTGAAGAGAAGGAAAGAGCTGGAAAGGCCGCAGGGGCCGCAGCCCGGGGCTGTTGTACCCACGCTGAGGGCCACCCGGGGCCAGTGACCGATTTGATGCCGGCCCAGAGAAGCGCAGACGGCTGTCGGGGGTCTAGTGCGGGGCCCGAAGTTCAGTTCAGTTCAGTTCAGTCGCTCAGTCGTGTGCGACTCTGCGACCCCATGGACCGCAGCACGCCAGGCCTCTCTGCCCATCACCAACTCCCAGAGTCCACCCAAACCCATGTCCATCGAGTCGGTGATGCCATCCAACCATCTCATCTTCTGTTGTCCCCTTTTCTTTCTGTCTTCAATCTTTCCCAGCTTCAGGGTCTTTTCCAATGAATCAGCTGTTCACATCAAGTGCCCAAAGTATTGGAGTTTCAGCTTCAGCATCAGTCCTTCCAATGAATGTTCAGGACTGACTTCCTTTAGGATGGCTGGTTGGATCTCCTTGCAGTCCAAAGGACTCTCAAGAGTCTTCTCCAACACCACAGTTCAAAAGCATCAATTCTTCGGCGCTCAGCCTTCTTCACAGTCCAACTCTCACATCCATACATGACCACAGGAAAAACCATAGCCTTGACTAGACGGACCTTTGTTGGCAAAGTAATGTTTCTGCTTTTTAATATGCTTTCTAGATTGGTCATAACTTTTCTTCCAAGGAGCAAGCATCTTTTAATTTCATGGCTGCAGTTACCATCTGCCGTGATTTTGGACCCCCCCAAAATAAAGTCTGACACTGTTTCCACTGTTTCCCTGAAAGCCGGTGTGTAATGTACGTGCACCTTGATGACCTGGCCTGGAAGGACAAGATGCTGGTGTTCCACGTGTGCGTCCTGTGTGTTTTTGTCTGTGACTGCATATGAGTACAGGGTCAGGTCTCTGTGAATGAGAATATTCAGGTAGGTTCGTGCCGGGGTGCGTGGTGTGGGTTGGGAGGGTGGGGGACACCGGCTTGCAGGGACATTTGTGTGCCTCTGTGATGCAGGTGTGACGGCAAGTGGCTTATTCTCAGAGCACCTGGTCTGACTTAGACTGGGCATGTTGATGTGTGCTGGCTGCCCGTGGGCATGGGTGGATTCTAGATCACCACCACCCCCCACACCGCTTGAAGTGAGGGAGGCGGGGAGCATCTCTTTTCCTAACGTGGGGACTTTGGAGTGTGTTTCGTGGCCGCATTCAATTCAGTGTCACTGTAAGTATCTCTCTCTCTTTAGTCACTAAGTCATGTCCGACTCTTGCGACCCCAGGGACTGTAGCCCGCCAGGCTCCTCTGACCATGGAGTTCTCCAGGCAAGAACACTGGAGAGGGTTGCCATTTCCTTCTCCAGCTGTTAGTATATACAAAGCCTTTAATGGGGCGTCCTTGTGTTTGGATCTATATCAGATGCCTTTGCAGAGACACCTCAGTAACAAAAGGGAAAGAATGTCTTAGAGAAAAGCAACATTCTTTTGTTCCTTCTCAATATCTCAGTCCCGTCTATTAGAGCTGCAAACAAAGAATTTGGTAAGATGAAAGCACAGCAATGGGTAATGATTATGGATGATGCAATTCAGCTGAAAATCTGTGCAGAGCATGTTACAAAGATGTGGAATACGGGACTGAGTCTGTGTCCTAGTTTTCCAGGGCTCCGATGGCCTCCACATAATACAGGCCTATTTGAGCCACATTACCCACTGCCATCAGGACCTGTTTGTGATCATTAGCTACCCACTGATTATTAAAGCGGAGGAAGCACCCATTACTATGACAGACACACCTTGCTACTCAAGACCAATAACCCACTTTTGTCTGCTATCACACCAACCCAGAAGCATCAGTTCAGTCCATTTTACCCAACATTGGTAGATCCAGCATTACATCTTGACAAAGAAATTGGAAAGTTTTATAAGAGGCTTAGTGTCCTATATCTTAGACACACAAACATGTGAACTTGTAATTTCCCAGTAACTACAGCCTGCCGTCTCTTACCATTTCCTGCCTGGCCATCCAAAGCACTTATGAACTGTAATACATCTAATCTCGTGTATATTACACTATAATAAGCATTATCTTTTGTTATTATCTAAATGGTTCATAAATCTGTTTTGGAACTTATTTTCTTGCTTAGATTTTAAGCCCTTTGAGAGTGGAGAAATTGCACATGTTCTGCTGGTCAGTTTAACCAAAGTTTACTGAGAGTATTCTACACATAAGGTTCTGGGAATGCAAGTATAGTCTGCCATCTGGGAGCTCAGCTTATAGTAATAGTAGCAACGGGTGCCATATCTGAGCACCTATTATATGGCAAGCATGCCACATGTCTTCTTAATAACCCCTACATCAACCACACAAAACAGGTACTGCTGCTCTTCTGACAGGTAAACAACCCGGCTCAGCTGGTGACTTGGACAAGTTCACAAAGGTAGTGAGTGTAAAAGATCCTTTTGTTTTAAAGCTTCTGGTCTTTCTGCTGTTTACATGACCTTTCCCTCTGTGTGGTTCGGACCAGAGGAGAAACTCACAGAGCATTTATTTAATTAAATAACAGGGGGAGTAAAGAGGCTGCTATGAGGTATCAACTTTCAGAGATCATACAAGTATTACTGAGTCCATAAAGGGGTATGTTTAAATAAGAACCTCTCCAGTATAGAAAAAAAACATTCCTTTCTGGCTCACTAGATTCTGTATTTTTGTTGAGAGAACATTGAAGAAATAGAACAGAGGGACGGAAAGTTATGAGCTACTTAGTCATCCATCTAGCCATAGTTTCATTCAACAGCTACTTATGGAGCATCTCTGTTTCGGGCATTATGGTAGACAGTGAGGAGATGATTAAGAACAAGATGAAGGCATTTTACAGGTTAGGAGAGAAGACAGGAGGTAAGCAACTTATCCCACAAACAATAGGCTTTATAAGTTAAAGTTTTAATAAGTGCTATGGAGAACTCGGAAGGACAGAGACCTGTCAGAACAAATTGTAGATAAAGTTGATTTTGTCTTGGGTGTCAAAAAAAAGGTGGCTTGAAAAAGTGACATTTAACCTGGAATTTGAATGATGAATAGAGAATAGCTTGGTATAGAGAAGGGAAACTGGTTTTCCAAGATAAGGAATCATTCATTCATTATTTTTTGCTGAGTGCATACAATGTAGCCAGTACAGATCTGGATGCTGGAGACTCAGCAGTGAAGAAAGAGAAACTAAAATCCATGCGTTTTTGAAGCCTACTTTCTAGTCAGGAAATGATGGACAATTAATTAAGAAAGCAATGTACTCGATGGAAAAAATAAAGCAGGTAGTGTTAGAGAATTAATGATCCAGACAATATGTGGAAAAACATTGACTCTAAAGAATTAGGTTTTGACATAAGGCCAGGTTTCTGGTGACAGAAGAGCTGTGAGATTGTCTCTAAACGTCAGCTGAGTCCTGGTCACATAGGGGCCACCTGATGTTCTAAGGATCTTGTTTTGTATCCAAAGAGCAAATGAAAATCAGTCAGAATTTAAAAGAAAGGATGTAATCATTAATTTAAAATTCAATGGAAAAATCTATTTTACTCAATTTAGTGTGTCACACTTTCAGAAACACACATCGTGTGCAAAGCAAGCTACATTTGAATTAAAAATTGTTCCCTTCCATTAATATGTAAATTCAATAGGGAAAAAATAATACTGGCAAGCAAGCCATCCATCCAAATATATATTAGTGTTTAATCCAGCGGTGGGATTTAGAGAATAAATGTTTAAATCAATGATGTAGAAGCTGAAAATAACACATTAATCTTCATTCAATACTCATCCTATAAATGTGGTTTCATAAAGAGTTCTCAGCAGCTAGTGTGTTTTTCATTTTTTAATCTCAATTGATCTCAGCTAATAAGGAGGCTCTTGTTCAAAAGAATGATCTTGTTCAGAATGATTTACCATGGTTAAGATGGCAAAGGAAATTGGAAATTTATAGGTCTGTTAAAAAGACTTAGATGTCAGGCTAATTGATACATTTTGGTCACCCCTTGAAATTACATCCATTTTTAGAATGTCAAATGAACTCTCCAAAGCAGCAGCAGCAGAATTACCCTTTAAACACACTGCAGAATCATCAAATAGTTATTTATTAAACAGCTCAACGAACATGTACACATTCTTTCCATCAGCAGTTTTTTGTTTGTTTCTCAGAACTAGATATTCATTGTATATAACACAATCACAGTAATAAATACAAAAGTAGCCATTATGAAAAACAATAATTTTGCAAAAATAAGTTTTATTGCCCTAATTGATAATGAAGACCTATGGTGCCTCTGACTGAGTTTTGCCTGCATAGCTCTGTATGCATATTTTCTCATATCTCTGTCCATGCCTGATTAGAAAGAAATTAAAGAATCTAAGGGTTCTCAGATTGAGCTGTAAAATGTTTTCTACACCAGCCACTTAATGAATATAAAAGGAGAGGTAACCCATCCACCTCAGCATCATCTTTATCACATAACCTTCCCAAAGTTGATTCTTGATGCGTGCTAAGTCACTTTAGTCGTGTCTGACTCTTTGTGAGTCTATGGACTATAGCCGGCCAGGCTCCTCTGTCCATAGGGTTCTCCAGGCAAGAATACTGGAGTGAGTTGCTGTGCCCTCCTTCAGGGGATCTTCCCTATGCAGGGATTGAACCTGCGTCTCTTACGTCTACCTAGAAAGCCCCTGGTTCTTAACAAAGATCATTGGAGAATTGGATTCTCCCCCAAGAGCCTGCAGAAGGAACACAGTTATGCCAACACATTGGTTGTAGGAGTTTTCACATCCAGTACTGTGCAATGATAAATTTGTGTTTTTTTAAGCCATTAAATTTGTGGGAATTTATTGTAGTAACAATAGAAAACTAGTACATATAACAAGGAGCTGATCTGATCTAGGGCGGGTCCTAGAAACTCTTTTGAGAGCGATGAGGAGGAGAAAAGTAAGTAAGTGAGGAAAGGAGAGAGCATCCCAGACTGAGAGACTAGTCCATGTGGTGGAGCAGAATAGCTGGTGAGTACAATTACTTAAGACGTCAATGGGAAGACAGAGAAGGAGAGTAGTTTCAGATGCTAGGGACAGGGAAGCAGGAGGTGGGTAATTTTTTAAGCCATTCTATGAAATGGGAGTAATAATAGAATATATCTTAAAGTTTCATTATAAAGATTAAATAATTCATTTAGGGGCCTGGTACATAATAAAATAATCCAAAATTTTAGCTGTTATTATTGTTCAGTTCAGTTCAGTCGCTCAGCCGTGTCTGACTCTTTGCGACCCCATGAACTGCAGCAGGCCAGGCCTCCCTGTCCATCACCAACTCCTGGAGCTTGTTCAAACTCATGTCCATCAAGTCAGAGATGCCATCCAACCATCTCATCCTCTGTCGTCCCCTTCTCCTCCAGCCTTCAATCTTTCCCAGCATCAGGGTCTTTTCCAATGAGTCAGCTCTTCACATCAGGTGACCAAAGTATTGGAGTTTCAGCTTCCACATCAGTCCTTCCAATGAATATTCAGGATTGATTTCCTTTAGGATTGACTGGTTGGATCTCCTTACAGTCCAAGGGACTCTCAAGAGTCTTCTCCAGTATTGTTAGGTTTGAATAAATGTTCAAGATTTGATTTTGAATATATTGTGCAAGATAAGTGTTAGGGATAGATCAAATCTACTGAATGTTACATAAACATACAGAGACAGATTAACGAACAGCTACACAGTGAACATCTGTGTAACCACAACACAGCCCCCTGTCCTCGTGGAGCTTGCAGTACAGAGGAGAAGACAAACATTAATCA